>NW_026623469.1:454435-512695 GCF_030028575.1 Malurus melanocephalus | reverse complement strand
TGCCGGCCGGCCGGGTGCCGGGCGGTGGCGGAAGAGCCCTCCCCCGGGGGCAGCGCGGCCGCCGCCACCTCCATGTCCGGAGCTGCCCCGGTGCGGCAGCGCGGTGGCTCGGCCGTGGCCGCCGGGGCTGCGGGACGCTCCGCCGGGGAGCGGCCCCGGGGGCAACTGTTGAGCCGGGGGCTGCGAGGCACGGCGCGGGGCAGCACCGCGGGCCTGGCCCCCAGCAAGGCTGCGGCGTGCGGGGCGAAGCCCCCGAAGCGGCCGCGAGGCCGCCGTGTCCCGGGCGGGAGGGGTCTGCCTGCCCCTCGGAGCTCCGGCGGTGGCGCGGSGCCGTGGGCCGTGCCGCGGCCTCGCGGGGTTCGGGAGCGGGACGTGCCGCGCCTCGGGCGGGGGGCTCGCCCGGAGAACCCCCGCGGCCCCGGCCCTGGGGCGGGCTGTGGCTGGGGCCGGGGCGGTGCCGCTCCGCGCCGACGCCCCCCGGCGCCCGGGGCGGGGCGGCGGGGGCGGCCGGTCCCCCGCCCGTGCCCACGGTGATGGCCGGGCAGCGGCGGGACCGGGCAAGAGAGGCGGCGCTTCCTGCCGCTCTCACCGGGGAGGAAACTAGCCTTCCCGCGGCGGCGTGTCGGTACCGGGAGGGGTCCTGGCTCCTCGGCGAGCGGCATCGGTACCCTCATCCCAGCCTGGGTGAGGCCGGTTCAGAGCAGCACCGGGAAAAGGTCTTCCAGGCTAAAATAGAGACGAAGTGAGTTTCTGCTCTCGCAGAACATCCGCTCTCCAGCACACTCATCCCATGGAGTTCAGGGATGAGTGCCAGTGCAGGGCCAGTGCATCCCGTGCCCTTCGCAGCTCCTCTGCATCTTTTTGGCCTGTCTGCAGCAGCCTTCCCTTCTCTTTCTTCTCTTTGCTTCCTTCTGTTTCATTTCCACTGTGCTGCTTCCATTGCCCTAGCCGCCCTTTGGGTTTAGGCAGTCCTAGTGGCAGCAATGACTGGAAGCTGTGTGGCGCCAGTCGRGGACACCATCTCATCGCTGTCACCCGGGTCGGGAGGCACATTCCAGGTGTCAGAGCCCAGGCTCCAGTGGGGTTTGGCCTTCASATCTGCCCTTGGGACCTCTGGGCTCTGGAGCACCAGCCTGGCTTGTGGGCATGGGAGGCTGCGCTCTGCTTTTGGTATTTTGGATGATGTGCACCTTGTCAGAGACATTTTTGCATGTTGTCRTCCCTTAATGGATCTTTTTCAGTCCTTAAAAATTTGTGGCTTCAGTGGGGGCAGCCTGGTTGTTGCAGATGATCCAGGGTTTTGTGACACCAGTGGTACAGCAGCTGGGACCAATTCTCATAGCATTGCCCAGTGTGGAGCAAACTTTTATTTTTTTCTGAAATAGGGACAGATTTTCTCTTTTTTATTTCCAATTCATCGTGCCGAGTATCTATAATTACGTGTGGTGTTACTGTGTCTTTAAATCAGCTTAAGCAAATGCGTGTAGGCAAAGCCTGGCTCAGCTCCGCTGCAGCCGGGGCTGCTGTGCAGGCAGCGGGGACCAAACCCGGCTCGGGGCCGCCCTCACCGGGCACCACTCTGCCCAGACAGCCCCAGAGGCAGCCTGGCCCATCCTTGCTGGATTTTTTTCCAGTTTAGTCATTCCTGGTCCATTCTGCTACAGTTTCTGACCTCTGCGTGAGTGGTAACATAACATAGGATAGACTCTTCTCCTTTTTTTCTGTTTTCTTGTTTAAATTTTTCCCTCATTGCATATCGTGCCCACTGTGAGCCTTTTGAGAGGGCTGTCATAGGGTTTTTTATTTAATTTTTGATTAAATTTTTAATTTTTTGCCAGCAGTTTACTCCACAGGGTTTTCCAAAGCAGTGCTCRGAGCTAAGGTGCTGCAGGCAGCTCTTGGGATTGTTGCTTGCTCTGGCCCTCTGCACCTCCGATGGACACCAGACCATCACATATCAAAACAAATAGAATTCCTTGCCTGTGTTACTAATGGCAACGAAGAATTGCCAAAGTGAACAAACTATGGCRAGGGAAGGAGACCTGCCTGTCACTGCATACTGTTCCCTTCTGGCCCACTGGACCCCTAGGAAGAGCTGCAGTGCACATCCCACCTCATTSCGCTGCTCCCGCTCCTGTCAAAGTGGCCGGCTGTGCTCTGAGTGCCGAAACTCGAGTTTCCAGCAGCTGACCTCGTTTTATATTTTGTAGCCATCCAGGGGATAAAACCCCCTTCCTTCCAGGCTTCGCTGCTCTGGGAATGAATGTTTCAAAGGTGTCTCCTCCGGGTGTGTTTCCAGGGTCAAAGTGCATTTCTCCCGGCCTTCCGCAGAGTCCCCCAGCCACAGGAGCCACACAGTGCTGTGGGAGGGCTGCCACGGCATCCTTCCCATCTCCTGCTGCCAAGGGATGTGGTAGCCTTTCTTCTGTTCYATACCTTAAGGCTGGGAAGTCCTTTTCCTTCCTCTGTGCTGCTGCCTCCCTCAGTGCCAGCATGGACGGAGGCACCACCAACTGGGCAGCGTTTACCATGTTCATAAAGGCTCTGGAGCAGCTGAGCTGCACCAAGTGCACCGCAGTGGGATCCCCTGGAGCCAGCTCATGCCGTGGCTGCCATTCATGCAGGGGGAAAGGCAAAGCTGATGTTTTCCCGAGGTGAAGTCGTGCCATCAGCTGATGCGTTGCTGGCAGTGCAACACATTGCTGCTTGTTGGGTCTTTGCTAGCTGCTGTCCCACCTGGGTTGGGGATGATGCGCCTGCCCTGAGCCCAGGCAGAGAGAATCCTTGTGCTGCGGGAGTTGAGACAGGCTGCTGGTGTTTCAGTACCTGYCACCTCACACCTGCCTAGGCAGGGTGCAGCAGGACAGTGTGTAGCKCATGTGCCAGGGCTGGCATGGAGAAGAGGAAGAGTAAGCGCCTTGAAATGCAAGTGGTTTTAGTTTTCAGAAATGCACAGAGCAGGAAAATAYGTGGAAAGCCTCTTGTGGGAGATCAAGGCAGCGTGGTCCTACAGAGGGATATGTTTGCACTGTGGAGAAGTGATTGACACAGGCTGTCACTAGGAGGAGCAGGGAAAAGCCCCCTTCCCATGCTGGGAGGCCTGGCTCCACCGCAGGTGCCGTAAGGTGGGTGCTGTAGGAGGCCATGGCTCTGGTTAATCTGATCAAAGTGAGTTAGACCATGTGGCAGCATGGTTGTGACATCTGTGAGGGCAAACACCGACAGCACCAAACTCCCCAGTGAGAAGCAAACCCTTAGCTATCCGTGACTGGCAGGTTGGTGCCAGCCTGAAAAGTTGCTTTACATGTTTTCCAGTGCCAGCACTTGAGGAGCTGAGGTTGAGGACCTGATTGGGCCAAGGGATCACTGTCACTGGGAGAGGAGGGTGGCTTGCAGCAGGATAGCTTCAGAATCTACTTTGCAACCCTTTTGCTGCATTAATGCTGGGGTGAGAGGTTTGAGTGTGAGGGGCAGCATTGCTGCAGGAAATGATTAGGCAGCCTCACTTCAGGCAACTCAGCTTGGGATCCCCAAGAGCCAGGGRACAGAGTTTAGCAAGGGTCAGCATGGAGATGGCATCAGCTTAGTTCTTGTCAGCACTAGGAGCTGGTAGGTGAATGCCGGGGGAGCCTGTCCTGGAACCTTGGCTCAGCCTGCCCTGAAATGATAGCTGTCTTGGCACTGTCAGGTCTTCATTGCAAGGAGATTTGTCTAGAGATAATGGTTAAAAAATATCCATTCTTGGAGAACTTTGTCTCAGGAAACTTGTTTTCATCATTACTCAGAAGAGTAATTTTTTGACTTAATCCAAGGGAACTTCCACGTGTARCCATTGCTAACCTGAGTAAAAGCAAGCTTTCACTGCAAGGAAAACATCTGCTTTGCTTATCCTGGAGCCTGGAAGAGGCGGGTTTGCAGAGCAACATCATTTCCTTTTGCGAAATGATGAGATGTATTGCCTTAATGAACAAAATCCCCTTTTCTTTTAATTCACCATATTAGTTTCATTGCAAACCTCTCCAAGGGCTTGTTGTTGGCATCAAGCATATTGAGCACCTTCCTTGCTCACAGTTCTTAGGCCACRTTTTGTTTTGGGAGGTGAAGGTGCTTTAATACTGTGTGAGCTTCCCCACGCAGAATGCCTCGATGTTCTTACTTCATTCTGAACTCGTTTTCTTTGGCGTTAATTGGAATTGGCTGAGCACCTATTTAGCTAAATCAAAATAAGACTGTGGTTTCGTATACACTTCCTTTGGCAGACGTTGTGGATTAAGTAGAGTCTGTGCCAGGCTGTGCCCTCTCCCTCTTGGTGAAGCTGATCTAGGAGCTGGTATGGGTTAAAACCAGTCCAGCCAGGAAAAAAAAAGAAAAAAAAGAGGTTTTAAAGAGAGATCGACTCCCTGGTCAAGTTTACTGGGATACTGCAGTGACATGACTGAAGAGGTAAGAGGAGAGAAGGGCTTCAATAGTTTCTCAACAGCTTCTTCTGCTCGAAGACAGGCATGTGAAGCCATGYCCTAGTTGTGTTCTCCAAGGGTTTCCTACGAGTTTAATTACATCCCTTTAATGTCACTTCCAGCTGCACCAGTGTAGATGGGAGATCTGCTCAGTTTCTTAGTGCCGACTCGGCTAACAGTCTTCTGACCTGGGAGGCTGCAGTTACTCTCTCTGGTTCAGTGTTGCATCAAAAGGCTGCTCATCCCTGCATTTCCCAATAAACTGCCTGGTCTGCTTCTTTAGGATGCTCTTGCTCCACTGGTTTGTGCTTGAACCCACATCTGACTCTTGGCCCCTGTTTTATTCCTTCTCTGAATGCATATCTGGGTTCTTTTCCTTTTTTCTTCTTCATTCCCTGCAAAAAGCCTGTCTTTGGCATGTGTCCCACCTCGTCCTTAGAGGATATAGGCCAAGAATCCACAAAACAGTGTTGATCTCCCAGCTCTTCTCTTGTGGCCATCATGCTGGCTCTTTTGAGCAGCTCTTACTCAGGCACTCTGAACGTGCTGTTTCTCCCAGCTTCTTGTAGCACCTTGTTATCAATCCTCCCTTGCCAGACTTATTCTGGGGTCACACCTGATCTCCACTTGTCCCCAGCTCCACGTGCAGCCACACGCATCCCYTTCCCCTGTTGCACAGAAGGTCCCTTCTGATTCCTCCTGAAACATCTGTCCTGCTGCTGTACTTGGGGGCAGAACCTTCCTCCTCCCCTTCTTTCAGTTTAGCCTAAGATGGTGAAATCCCCGCAGATTGTTTGTTCCCCTATTTCCTTTATGTTGCATTTCTCTCCAAGCATCGAAAGACTCCTCCCCTTCCTGCTCCAAGCCACCTCGTTCTCTTTGGGTATGACCCTGCTCTCTACCTCGGGGTCTGCCTATCTCCCCCATCGCTACTGAGGATTTCTTACATCTCACAATGTGTGTTTTAGCAGGTTTCCTCTCTTCCCCTGACCTCTGCTTTCCGTACGCTGTTTGCTCACTTGTGCCCTTGTACGTGCAGATGGGTCTGCCGCTTTCTCTTTGGCACACCAGCTGCCTTGCCCCCGTTTCTTCCTTATGCCTGGCCCTTTTTTCCTCTCCGGAGGATCCCCACTGTCACGTTCAGGCTGCAGTGAGGACACCCAGCAGCAGCTGCGTTCAGAGGAGCYGCTCAGTCCCATGGCTCGTCCCTCGAGCTGTTGGCCGGCAGGTCCCTCTGGGGCTCCTTTCATGGCACAAGCTGCAGCTTGTCCCATGCAGAGCTGATGTCGCCAGGAGTTTGTCAGGGAAAAGACAACCGACAGAGATTTGGGATCACATGCTGCTTCCAKCTAATTCCCACTCCCACYGCTGCATTGAGAGYGTTGCCGTGGCTTTGTGCCTGCTTYACCTCCAGGGTTTAGTATTTCCCTGAACTTCCTTGATGGCATTCTCTCGCTTTTGCAGTCAATCCTGCTTGGTTTGGCTGAGTCCACTTGTTAGCACAGGAGATCCTMTCTTCCTCCCCTGCCTTTTCCTTGGAGCAGCAGAGCTCCTCAGTGCTCTAACACCCAGTGCTGCACGATTGGCTGCAATGCTCTCCCCTGAAAGCTCCACCCAGCTGACGGTACCTCGTGGATGCTCCTGGATCTCTGGRTTCCCTCATTTTTCCCACCTGTAACTCCAAAGAAAACCAGCACCTTCCTCACAGAAAGAGGGGATAAACCCTTGGCAGCACCATTGGCAAACCTCTGCTCTCTCCAGGGTCCCTCAAGTTGAAGAGGGAYCTTCCTTCTATGAGGCTTTGCCGCTAGACCTGCCATGGGCTACTTTAAGAGAATCCGGTGCAGCCTTGAAGTTTCAGTGCTGTATCTTATACAGCTCAGTCTGGCATCTTCTGGTGCTAGAGGTTCCTCTGGAGGGAGAAGAAAAATGGGGGAGTGCTTCAAAGGACGTGAGTGTGTCAAGACACTTATGTGAAACTCTTGGGGTAGCCAATGGTTTTTTGGCGATACAGTGTTTAATGAGAAGATGAGTGGATGGTGGATYCTGTCCAAAGGCACTGCTAATTTGTCCTAGCCCTCTTCCAGACCTCTGGCATCCCAGAGTGTTGTTGCCCATCTGCCTGGGGATGACCTTTCCAGAAGCACCATTGAATTTATCATCCTGGAGAGGGTTCCCAACCCTCTGTTTCCCTTTTGCAGGCGGAGTGGCCCCTCGAGCCCCAGCAGGTCCCGGAGGGTGAGGAGCAGCTGTCATGATCTCTACAGCACCTCTCTACAGCGGGGTGCACAACTGGACCAGCACAGAGCGGATTCGCATGTGTGGCCTCAACGAGGAGAGGTGAGGTGCGTGGGCGGCAGCCAGGGGAGAGGAGGGATGAGGAAGCCACTTAAGGACCTGGAGAGGCTGTGAGAAGGGAGCTGGTGCTGACTCAGCCCCTTTTTACCGGGGTCTAAAATGGCCTGAGGTGCAAATGAGCCACAGGGAGGAGGTGGATGTGTTGGATATGATGGCATTCTGGGAGGGTTCCCACATCCCATGCTTCAGCGAGGAGAGTGCCAGAGGTCTCTGCAGGGGATCTGTTGCCCCGTGTGTGTTACATTGCCTCCACAGTTTGATGGTGATGAGGCCAAGTTGTCTCCATATGCTATTGGCTTCACCAGGCCTGTGCTCTCAATGGCCAAGGATGGGAAGGAGCTTGAACTAAAAGCTTTTGGTGTCCCTGGAGGGTTTGTGCCAAACCAAATGATCAGATGGGAGAGTTGTGACATGCCACCAAACAGGAGATTAGGGAGGATTAGTGGCTGGGAGGCAGGATCGATCAAGCCAAGCTCTGTGGCTTTGCATTGCCTGTTCATTCCCGTGGCTCAGGGGTCTTATTCTCAGAACTGCCTAGTTTGTGGCTTCCTCAAGGCCTCCGCCTCTGTCCCATGCATTTGCCAAAGCCAGGGAAGTTTGATGTGCACCGAGGCAGCGTGTGGCTGTCATTCCTGGCCGCGAG
Organism: Malurus melanocephalus; assembly: GCF_030028575.1. Taxonomy (NCBI): domain Eukaryota; kingdom Metazoa; phylum Chordata; class Aves; order Passeriformes; family Maluridae; genus Malurus; species Malurus melanocephalus. Next base: position 505,237 of record NW_026623469.1, on the reverse strand, counting down.
TGCCGAGGGTTTTGGCAGGCATCCCCGAGGCCGGTGCAGCAGCGGTGGGCAGGGATGAGCCCCAGCTCTGGCTCGGCAGCGCTGATCTGCCGCCCGCAGCACCACCGGGCACCCTGTGTCCCGCAGATAAGGGCTGCGATGGCGATACCCGCCGAGCGTCTCGACGCTGCTCCGAGCTTGTAATAGACGTCAAATTTGGAGGTGTCTGGGCAGGACGGGGATGCGGCCGGGCGCTCTACCGTCCCCGATTCCCATCTCCAGGCACCGCTCGGGCCCCGTCTCTGCGGGCGGCATCACGCACTGCCCCGGGAGGAGCCCTGGCAGGGCCGGGCGGGGACCACGBACTGCCCCTAGGGCTGCCTCAAGGCAGCCGATGGGAGCTCGCAGGGGAGTCCCGGCGCCCGTGCGGGTAGCGGCAGGCGAGCTGCGGGCCGGGAACCTCCGGGAAGCGCCGGGAGCGCCGTGCCCGGGCGGGCCCCGCGGAGCTGCGGGCGGGTGGCTGCGCTCGGGCGCCCCCTCGCGCTCGGCCCCGCTCCGCTGCGGCTCCGCGCCGACCCCGGGACCCTCGGGACCCCCGCCCGCTCCGGCCTCTCGGCCCGCTCCTCCCGCGCCGTGTGCTGCGCTGAGACGGCTCGGCCCCGGCCGTTATCCCCGCCCCGCTGCCTGTGATGGGAGGCCGGGGAGCCCTGAGAACGCGGGAGCCCCTGGAGGGAYCGACCGGGCTATCGCCGACCCAAAGGTCGGTGGAGATGGCACGGAAACACCCACAGGCAGGATCGCGGCACTGGGGCTGAGGCAACCCGGAGTGGCGTCCCAGTGACGGGGAAACAGAGCAACATCCTGGTGCAGAGGATACGGAGCAGGTTCCTGGCACTGGGGGAACAGAGCAGGGTCCTGCTGCAAGGGGTACAGAGAAGGTTCCTGGCAATRGGGGTACGGAGCAGAGTCCCAGAGCTGCGGCAGCCCAGAGCAGGATCCTGGTGCTAGGGGTATGCAATGGGGTCCCAGCACTGGGGGTACAGAGTCCAAAAACGAGTCTGGTGCCCATAGCTCATGTCYGTGACTGCTGTGAAAGCCCAGGATGTAGGGAGAAAATAGAGCTGAAATTATGCCATCAACGGAATCCAAACTTTATCCGTTTCGTCCTGGCACCAGCAGCTTGTCCCAATGTTCCTAAAACACCAGGAAAGTACTGTCTGGTGAACACCACCAGGGAAGGAGTGTCCCGAGGAGGTCACAGTCCTTGTGCTGAATCTAGGCTTTCTACTGAAGAATCACATTCGGGTACAGACATGACAAAGGCGAACCAGACATGGCAGATTGGGATGCTTGCTGCTCCTGTCCAGATCTCCTGAGCCCAGAGAGCTTTGGCACTAGAGCGAGATCCCCACTGGCAGCTAGTTTGCGTTGGAGGTCCCAGGGCAGGGAGCAAGCAAGAAGAACGGGAATGAGGAGGTGCCTGTGGAGGAAGAGACAAGTGGAATGAGACTCAGGAGAGGATGAAAGGTGTGGTGGGACTGAATGTGAAATGGAGAGGTCAGGAGCAGGTGTGTGACACCAGGCTGTGACACTGGGGAAGGGTGGGCTGGCCCGTGGTGAGTCTGGGCGGCTGTGGGTAAGGAAGGTGCAGAGCTGTTCTACTGTCCCATGCAGGGGCAGGGAGGAGTGGGATGCTGGGAGGGTATTTTGGGGTTTCATAATGCTGTGTCTTCTTCCTCACCTAGGAGAGCCCCAATTTCTGATGAGGAGTCTAAAACGAGCAGCTCCCAGCACTTGGGGTCTCAGGAGTTTTGTGTCAGCGGCAGCCTTTCCGAGGTGAGTTCTTTGCTTGCACAGCTGGGTCCAAGGAGGCCGTTCCCTGATTGAATAGACCAAGCAGGGGCATTTTCCCTAATGGATTCCATGGGCTCCTTCTTGAGAGGAATGCAGTGAGGCAAAGCTGTGTTCTCCTTTAGGCAGAGCCGTTTGCTGTTTCTGTCTCTGTGTCCTGGGTGGGCAGATCCTTCYAGCTTCCCTGGATGCCACTTGCACAGCTCCCAGGAACACCTTCTCCCCTTCTGTTGCAGGTGGAGCTCACAGCAGTCAGCGCGGGTGGCAGCAGTGCCCAGGGGTTGGATGCTGATGGCAAGGTGGAGGAGAAGCTTGGACCCAAACTGGAGGAGCAGCCACCTGATCCCAGCCCAAACCTGGAGTGTGTGGGAAAGACTGTGACAGATGATGCCCAGGGCCCTCTGGCAGGTCAGGGGGATGGCGGAGGGCAGGAGCCAGCAACCCCCAGAGCTGTGGAGCAGGAGAGCAGTGGTGCTGATGCTGCCTGGACACCRGCAGATCCTCCCAGCGACAAGCAGGCTGATGCTGCCCCAGCCTGCTCTATGGCTCCAGAGAGTCAGCCAGCTGGCAATGAGAAAGTGCCCCCGAGCACTGCAGCACAAGGGTCAGGTGTGCTGGCAGAAGGGACGCTGTCTGTGGTTGTCTCCAGCTGCAACACCTCTGCCTCCACTCCCACCACCTTCACATTGAACAGGGTTTGCTTTCCCCCCTCTCAGGCCCCTGCTATGCAAAAGCTGCCCCTGTCCTTCCAGGCTGGGGCTGTGCTGAGCCCAAGCCAGTCACTGGTGTATATCCCCCCGCCCAGCTGTGGGCAGCCACTCAGCGTGGCCACACTACCAGCCACCCTGGGGGTCTCCTCCACACTCACCCTCCCTGTCCTGCCTTCCTACCTGCACGAGCGTTGCCTTCCAGGCATTATCGCTTCCCCAGAGCTGCGTTCCTACCCCTACACCTTCTCTGTCACCAGGCCCTTGGCTTCAGATGCCAAAGTGGTGTCTGTGGAGGTGAATCAGCTCAGTTGCCCCCCACCCTCGGGCATAAGCAGTGCCCAGGTTGTGTCTGAAAGCGCTCCCCTGTCCAGCACCAGCCCGGCCCTACCCTCCAGCCAGGCTCCACCAGCAGCACCGASTGGGAGCACTGCTCCCTCCTCTGGCAGCACCGTGCAGGCCAGAGCCCCAGCAGCTCCTGAGACAAACACACCAGGGGCTGCCACTTCCCTGTCTCCTCTGAAGTCCCCTCCCCAGCTGGAGCGTGAAATGGTCTCATCCCCAGAGTGCAGTGAGATGCCCCTTGATCTCTCCTCCAAGTCCAACCGCCAGAAACTGCCTCCGCCCAGCCAGCGCAAGACCCCCCCCATGCCCATYCTCACCCCCGTGCACACCAGTGGCAAAGCACTGCTCACCACCGTCCTCTCCAAGTCSCAGCGTGCGGCACAGGCCGCGGGCAGCAGCGTCACCTCGTGCCTTGGCACTACCCCGCCCTTGGTCATCTTTCCTGAATTCCTGCGCAACGGTGAGCAGGGCTCCTGGGTGAAGAACACCACGCTCATCAGCACCATTCCCGGCACTTACGTCGGCGTCGCCAACCCGGTGCCGGCCTCACTGCTGCTCAGCAAGGACRCTGGCATGAGCCTCAGCAGGGACCCGCGCCACCTGCCCAAGCAGGAGCCCATCTCCATCATTGACCAGGGTGAGCCCTGCAGTGCCGGTGTTCCCTGTGGGAAGAAAGCCAACCAGGTCAGCACGGAAGGACAGCAGGATCCTGCCAGGAGACTTCTTCACAGCAGAGTTGCTTCGGGAACCCCTTTGTGTCAGTCCAAGGACATCGCCACCTGGAATCCCATCCAGGGAAGTGTGTACCCGCGATGCCCCATCAATGGAAAACCTTCCAATCCTCAGCTTCTGCCTCTAGGCTGGTCTCCTTACCATCAAACCCCGCTGCTTTCCATCGGTATCTCCACGGCAGGACTACCCCCGAACCAGAGCAGCCCCTGCAAGCCAGCTGGGGCAAATGAGCTTCCGGCATTCCCAAGCGTGCAGCCCGCTGAGCCCAGCGCGGCTGCCCAGAGCCTGCCGGAGGGGCTGCCCCGGCTTCCATCTCAGGAACAGGATGCTGTGGCCAAGAGCAAGAGCTGCCGGGCCTTGCCCAAGCCCTATGAGGAGAAGGCCAACCTGGCCCCACTGGAGGCAGGTCCAGCTATCCAAACTAGCGCTTTGGATGGGAAAGGGGGGAAGGGGAAGCTGGACAATGCTCCGAAGAGTCAGGAGTGCACTCAGCCGGAGGCTGACACCGCTCAGGAGGGCAATGCACAGACTGAGGCTCCTCAGGGGAGCTGTAGCCTCAAACAGTTGGATGCAAAACCCAAAAACCAAGTGTTAGCGGCGTATTTGTCACATGACCTGCCCACAGCTGGGCAGCAGGGCCTGCAGATGGTGCCAGAGGTGCCCACAGATGGCCAGCGCAAGGAGCCGGGCTGCGAGGGCTCCCAGGAGCCACCGGCCACGGAGCCCCTCCCGTGTGTGCAGCAGGTGGAYCTGTGCAGGGTCAAGGAGCGAGTGGAGCGTGACGTGTCCTTTCCATCAGTGACYTGCCTGCGGGCTGGGGCGGCTCCCCAGGCCTTCACTGAGGCCAAGCTCAAAGGAACGGAGCAAATCAAGCAAGAGGGCAGCACACGCTGCAAGGCCAAGCGGCAGCRTGACGGGGATACCAGGCAGGGCCACAAGAGACTGAAGTGCCAAGTCCAGGATGGCGAGGAGTCCCCAAGCAAGTCAGGAAGCCACAGCGTGCATGGTCGGAAGGTTTGTGGGATGGACTGGGACCCCTGGGTCAGTGCAAAGTTGGGGCAGGGGGAGAGGAGGGAGCTCTCATGGGGGGACAGTTGAGGGCACAGGTCTACCTGTGCTCCTGGGCATTGCCTGGCTGTGGGGGAATGTACCTGTGCTGCAGGTTGTCCAGGGAAGAGACTGATCTGGAGTGTCAGAAATGCTGGAGGATACCAGTGTAATCAGTAGGGGTAGAGTTTTGTCCTTTTTGTCATACTCCAGCTCAGTCAGTCAGAAGCTCCAGCTTCAGCCTGTGTCCTACCTTCACAGTGGCAAAARCACCACGACAATCCGCATGAGCTTGGCAAGCGGGAAGGCCGGGAAGGCCGAGGCGGCCTGGGTGCCATCACGGATCACAACAGCCTCAGGGTAAAGCGTAAGCGTAGGAGGCCAGCGAAGACTGAGTGCCCATCTCCGGCTCACCGTGGAGACAGCCACGAGGAAGGTACTTGTGGGCATGGCAGTGGGTTCCTGCAGGGACAGGCTGCCTGAGGGACCAAACTGCTGCTCCCCTGAAGCCAAATGGCCTCTGGAGCTGGGTTGGGATCCAAAAGAGAGCTTCAGCATGATCAGACTCTCAGAGTGGAGGAGATTGGGAAGGACCCTAATGCTCACATTATTCCACCCCCTGTCATGGGCAGGGACACCTTTCACTAGACTAGGTTGCTCCAAGCCCTGTCRAATCTGGCCTTGGATATTTCCAGGCATCCCCCACCTCTCTGGAGAACCTGTGCCAGTGCTTTACCAYCTTCATTGTCAAAAACTTCTTCCCTATATCCAGTCTAAACCAACCTATTCTTTAAAGCCATCCCCCTTGTCCCATCGCAGCAGTCCCTGCTATGGTAACACTGTACTGCCCTTTCCACGTCACAGGTCTGTGATCTGTTTTCTCAAGGCTCTGTTTTCCTCACAGGTTGCTTGGAGAAGAAGCCCAAGAACAACTTTCGGGATTTCATTCCGGTGGTGCTGAGCAGCCGGACACGCAGTCAGTCGGGTGAGTTGGTGYTCGGGCTCTCGGTGACAGTCCTGGTTGGACTGGGAGCATTCCCTTTCCATGTGGCCTTGTCCCTGCATTTTGTCCTGCTTCGAGGCTTTGCCTTGTAGATCCTCTTGGCTTTTTATCAGCTAGAAATCCCATGTTTTGCAGGAAGCATTGCTGGCTCTTCTTCTGGTGTGACAGGAGAGTGTGATGTGAGTGGTCAGGAGATTTTGCCGTTGCTGGAGGAGGATCAGGAAGAAGAGGAGGAGGAAGAAGAGGAGGAGGAGGAGGAGGAGGATGAGGAGGAGGAGGAGGAGGAGGAGACATCCTTGAAATATCGCAAGCTACGCAAATCCCACAGGACATCCCGCTGCCACAGCCGCAGGGACAAGGACAGAGACAGGTCTGTGTCTGAGAGGAGCAGCTGTCATACGAGGAGGTCCAGGGAGCTGCCCTGGAGAGCAGAGTCACCCAGGCAGCTGTGGGAGCCCAAAGAGGAAGAGGAGGARGAGGAAGAGGATGGCCACATTAAAAGGAAAAAAAGGAGACGGCAGAAAAGTCGGAAATACCAGACAGGGGAATATCTGACTGAGCGGGAGGAGGAGCAAGTGGGATATCCCCACCGGAGGCGGAAATCCAAAGCAGGTACAACCTGGGAAGGGGGTTCTGGTACTAAACGGGGGACCAGCAGGGGAATTTTTTTGTTTGTTATGTGTGGAMTTTTTGGGGGGATTTGGTTTTCAGGTTTTTTTTTGTAATGATGAAACTCTCACTTTTAATGACTTGGTGGCCACAGCATGGGCTGCTTCAGTCGATCAGCTCTTCTTTCAAAAACATTTACAGTAAATTCCAGAGCAGTAAACAGCAATTTATGTGGCTAATTAGACACTGATGTTACCCTCAGTTTAAGACAGAGGCCGTGGGAAAACGAGACTGGAACGAGGTAGCACAGTGGAATATTTCTGGACAAGCAGGGCCCCTGGGAGCYGTGCTCAGCATTCTGGGCTGATGCGGGGGGACGTGGAGCCATCCCGATGCAGCTGGGCTGCTCTGGGATTTGTCTTGCTTTATGAGAGTGACTTGCAGATTTGCACCCGGGAGCAGGAGGGCGAGAGAATAAGCAAGGGTGCAGTGATTGGGGAACCCCTTCTGCGGTTTGTCAGTGTAAGGAGGARCACTCTGTGCCCACCTGTGCCTATCTCTGCTCTGCCACTGTTCCTGCACCTTCCCCTGCCACCGCCAGACCCTGCGTGAAACCTAAATCCATGATGAGCTTGTCCCTGAGGGCAGCAGTCCCTGTGGTCCCCTCTCTCTGTGCAGGGACCGTCGAGGCTGTGGGATCTGTCCAGTGGTGTGCAGTGGTTCGGTGCATGCTGGCACCTGGCTGTGGCTCTTAGCTTTGGGGGTGCCTCTGGGGGGAAAGTTGTCACGGGCAGCATTTGTATCAGCCCTCCCTCCATGTTCTTGGGCTGTGCTCCTGTTGGGCCTGAGGTGGACAAGGCCCTGTTGCCTTCTGCCATGTCTGAGCTCAGACTAACACAGCTCAGGAGAGGTGGAGATGCTCGGTGCTRTTCTGCTGCTGTGGGGAGCAGAGTTGACTGCTGTCCTCCCAGCATTATGTCTGTTCCAGCATAGTGTTACACTATCCTGCAGTGTCTGGGAGCGGCTGCCAGACCAGGAACAAGGTTTCCAGTCTCTGCAACACATGGGCACTCTCAGGTGCCTCCTGTTCAGAACAGGAGCTTGCAAGGAGYTTTGAGTGCAGCAGTATTCAGGAGGGTTTGATCAGCAGCTTTACCATGTRTGTTAAGAGTATTTGTCTGTCTGTCCAGTTTCCCTCAGGGGCTGCTTACTCAGCCCTCAGATGGGGGAYCTGCTGTAATTTGGCTTCAGAAGTTGTGGCCTGGAGCCATCTCCAGTGGAAGTGGAGTCCTGAAGTTCTCACCATGCTGTGCAAAGTCCTTTCTTCTGTCTCTTTTTAACTTATGTCTTACTGATTTCATGGAGTGCCCGTAAGTCTCGTGCTATAGGATTGGGTGAACAGGATTCCTGCTTTCAGCTGATCCACCCTTTCAGGATTTTTTCAAATTTTGGTCGCATCCTTCTCTGCCTTCTCCTCTCCAGACTGAGGATTCCCAGCCTCYCTTGCAGGGTGGTATCTCCACCCCTGCATCATTTTGTCTGCCTTTCCCTTCCCACTCCGTTTTTCCTGAGGTATGGAGACCACAACAGCATGACAGTACCTGAGTGTGCTGGCTTTGAGATTTTATTTGTGGTTCTGCCATGGTATCTTGTACTTTTCTGTATAAAATTCATAGTCCCCACTTTGTAGCAATAATTGGACATAAGTRGAAGTTATGTGTGGTGCTTGACATAGAGAATCCAGAATCTCAGTGTAGCATGGAGCCTGAAGATGCTGCTCCTGGAGATCTACAAAACCTRCTGTGGCACTGGAGGCAGGAGTATCCCTATTAGTTGGCAAGTTTTTTTCCTGGAGTTTATCSTTGTGGTCCCTTGAGCCAAACCACTGGACATCTGCCAGACCCACACCTAGAAWGGAAATGGTTTATTCAAAACAAAAGGCCCAAAGCTGTGGAGAGCTTAGATATAAGGATTGCTTAGATATAAGGAAGAAATTCTTCCCTGTAAGGGTGGGGAGGCCCTGGCACAGGCTGCCCAGAGAAGCTGTGGCTGCCCCTGGATCCCTGGAAGTGTCCAAGGCCAGGTTGGGCAGGGCTTGGAGCCACCTGGTCTGGGGGAAGGTGTCCCTGCCCATGGCAGGGGGTGAAATGGGATGAGCTTTAAGGTCCCTTCCCACTCAAACCGTTCTGGGACTCTATGGCTTGGACCCCACAGTGCAGGTGCCTCCTCTGCCCCTTCRTCTGCACAGGCTTGACCGTTGTACCTGTTCTGTCCCAGCACTGCTCACCTGAGATGTGCAGCATCATATAAGCCCTGTGATTTGCTCACAGCCTTTACTTTCTCCTTACATACTTTGTTTCCTGTTGCTGTTGTGTTCTTGCTCTGTGATGTTGCTGTTCCAGGTGCTCTTCTTTGAGCACCTGTTTCTGTGTGATGTGCAGGACTGTGATAAGAAACCTGCAACTCTCTGTAATGTAGGGAAGACAAGGCTGGATTTCCCTTGGGGAATCCTGGTGCTTTCTTAACTGGATGCATGTTAATGAAAACTTAAATGTGCTCCTTAACTTCAAGGGAAGATGAGAGAGGACAAGGCAGGGCCTGTTTATTTAGGCAGCAAATACTGAATGTTCACAGACAGCTCCTGCTCATCCTGCCTCTCTGAGATGTTTCCCAATGAATCCTGATCCTTTCTGTCTTTGGGTCTCCCATGTCCATGCTGAGTTCATCCCAGACTGGAGAATCTGGGATGTGTTTTCTCTCTGCTTCTCCATCCTGCAGTGACTTCTTCTTCCCCTTCCCTGGGACTGGATTTGGATGCATGGAACTCCAGAAAGGTTTGGGTTGGAAGAGACCTTGAAGTTCATMCAGTCCCACCCCCTGCCATGGTCAGGGACACTTTCCACTAAACCAGAATGTTTCAAGCCCCATCCTACCTGGCCTTGGACACTTCCAGGGATGGGGCAGCCACAGCTTCTCTGATTTCTGTGCAGCTCTCAGAGATGAGCGGTTTGTCTTGCCAGTGGCAGAGGTCTGGGTGATCTTCAGTGGGGTACCTGCAGAAGCTCCTCATTCACGATTGTCCTTTAGATTGTAGGCACCGAAAGCAGAAGGAGTCTGGGAAGAGCAAAGGCACAGAGCTACAGCTGAGGAGCAGGCTGTCCCCATCCCCCCGGAAATCTCAAGGACGCACGGACTTTCGGAATGGGTTCTTCCTGGAGCAYTCGGGCAGCTCTCCTGTCCAAGAAGAGCTGGAGAAACCATCAGGAAAACGCAAATGTAAAACCAAACACCTGGCAGGGATCTGTGATGAGAGGAAGGTATGGCTTGAATGGACGAGGGGAACACGTTAGGGGGAGAAGAGGGAGAAGGGGACTCCTGTGATTCATGGCCACATGTGCCAAAGAGTTGTATTCCTTTCTTTCCCAGGGGAAAGGCTGCTGCAACCAGCCCAAAATGTGCTCTCCGAAGAAGTCCCAGGACTTGTGGACACTTTGTAAGTCCCATCAGGTCAGCCCAGGGAGTTCCCCTGAAGTGCCCCCAGCCCAGAACATTCCTCCCGGAGCTCGGCGGCTGATTGTGAACAAGAATGCAGGGGAGACGCTCCTGCAGCGAGCAGCTCGCCTGGGCTACAAGGTGAGTCCTGTGCCCTCYTCTGTGTGCCCCTGCTGCCCCACCCAGAGTGGTGCTCACAGCCATGCTCTTGTGCAGGAYGTGGTGCTGTACTGCCTGCAGAAGAAGAGCAGTGACGTGAACCACCATGACAACGCGGGCTACACGGCCCTGCACGAGGCCTGCGCGCGTGGCTGGATTGACATCCTGCACATCCTGCTGCAGCACGGCGCCAACGTCAACTGCAGCGCCCAGGACGGCACCAGGTGAGCTGGGGAGCACGCCCAGGCTGGTGTGGGGCAGGGAGCAAGGTGGGGTCTTCAGGCTGGTCATCACTAAATTGATCTTAACCCAAGCCAGAGCATTCCCTTAGCCAACTCTTGGTCTTTCTGCTTCTGCCCTTGCAGGCCTGTCCATGATGCAGTGGCGAACGACAACCTGGAAACCATGTGGCTTCTCCTTTCCTATGGTGCTGATCCCACTCTGGCCACATACTCTGGGCAGACAGCAGTGAAGCTGGCCACCAGCGATGTGATGAAGCGCTTCCTCTGTGGTAAGTGCCAGGTTTCGGGTCACAGTGCTCCTGTCCTTTCCCTCTGGCAGTGTACAGGGCCAGATCTGGGTGTCAAAGGGCTTGAGCAGAAGATGACTCAACCTTTAGCTCTGTCCTGTCACACAAGCATGGTTTTAATCCAGACTTTAATTATAGAATTGTATCTGTTTCCTGTATAAAATAAAAGTTACTTTCCAGTTTTCAGTGTGCAAGGAGATGGCGGTGCTGTGGTCACACAACTAAAGACATCTCTGCTTGGAGATGCTGTTCCCCAGTCCCTAGTTCTGCTGCCTAACCTAAGTGAACAGATTTTTCTTGCCAAAAATACTGCCCTTTAAGTGAAAAGATCCCTGCCCAAATGCTGCTGCTGGCAGAAAGAGCCATTTTGGATCCCTATGGCTGCGTTTGGTGCCATTTGTGTACACGCAAGACAAGTGTTGTGGGTATTCCACAACAGCAAGGAAGAGATGRGCAGAGGTGGCTCCCAGAGACAAGACAGAAAATCTCCAGTGTTGAAAAAACTCTGTTTGCCCACTGCCTGTGTGAGCTCCTCCAGACTCAAACTACTCAAACAGGTTTTGGGGGTGGTGTTTTGGAGCTCAGGACTGCTCTAAGAATCTTTCATTCCAAGCCACTTCACACTGTCTGTTGTTTTCCCTTTTCATCTCCCATGTCCTGGCTGGGAGCCTGGGGTGGTACCCTCTCCTGAGTGGGGACACCCTTGCTGCTGCCATGGCTCAGCTTTTGCTCTAATGCCTAAGGGGRAAAGGCAGCAGGGGTGAAGTGGCTCCCCCTGGATCTGTGGCATGCACACCAGGATGATGCTTTGAGCCATTAACCCTCTCGATTTTCCCTCTCTAGATTACCTGTCAGATCTCCAGGGCCGCAGTGACGGAGATCCTCAGACAGCCTGGGATTTCTACAGCAGCTCTGTGCTCGGTGCGTGCAGTGTGGGCTGGGTCAGTGGAGGCACAGCAGGAGGTGATGCCATGTAAAACACATCATTCCCTTGCATTTGGCCACCCCCCTCTGCACCCACRGTTTGAGTAGAGACCTTGCCGTGGTGATGTGTGCTGGGAGTTGCTCCTGGAAGGGACTTTTTTGGGAAGCTGARTATGTGCATCTCTTGAAGTGCAGGACTGGGCTCCAGGTGCTGCTGGTGATTCCTGAGGGTCTTTGGTTGTCGATCCCGAGCATGTCATTCTTGTAGCAGTTCTTGTAGTTCCCCTGCTAACCAAGGAAGGTGAAGGATGTATTCATTCCTTCAAAATGYAGAAATGTTGAACTTCCAGGTTTCCAGAGCTGTCCATCCCTCTCCTCTGCTTTGGAGGGGAAATGCGTATCCAGGTGAGGTCCTGTTCTTACAACACCAGGGATTTCCCAGTGAAGGGCTGACTTCTGCCTTTACTGTCACTTCCTCAAAACTGTGGTTACAATGGAAGATGTTCTGGATCTGGCATGGGCYGGTGGCGCACTGGAGTCCCTCCAGCCTTTCCAAGTTCAGCACTCTGAGCTCTTTGTAATGACTTGGAGTATTTACACTGGCAGGCTGAGAGACTGCTTTGTGATGGTAGTTGCACACTTCCATACTTCCAACATCCATCTAGAAACAAAAAAAATCTGATACATTCAGGAGAATGCTCTTGGTAGAGGACTTGTCCTTGGATGACCCTGRTGTCTCTCCATTCTGAAACAGGAGAAATTCTGCACTCCTGAGAGTGCTGCTTGTAGGTTCCTGCACCTCAGGCCTGCCAGGGGAACAGTTCAAACCTCTCCCTCCTTCCTCAGAATTWCTCACTCTCAAAGCTGTCACAAGCCTTTACAAAGAAAAATAGCTGTTCTTTGCGATATTTTTAAAGATAGTACCCCTTTTGCTTTATCACTGATTCCCTCTGAGATTTCTCTGATAAATAAGGAAGGAAGATGGCATGTGAATTTGCGGGTAGAAGAGTTTGGCTCTCTTTGGTCACTACTGAGTTCCTGGGGACCTGTGTCCCATTCTTTAGTGTCCTTTCCTCTGGAAGCTCCTGGCTTGGGAGGAGGAAGCTGCTGTCTCCCCACATTTCAGTCTTCCACCCCTGCAGGCAAAAAGAAAAGGATTGTTTTTTCAGTAAGCAAACCATCACCGACTCCTTAAGGGTGGAGGGGATCTGGAGTGCCACAGTGATGATGGTTCATTACTCAAAGGGCTTTTCTTGGACCCTGGGCTAACACAGGGAAAATCTCCACAGGGAGGGCGGCGATGGCACTTGTTTTCCTGCCCCTGGACCTTAAAGTATTTCTTCAAATTTGGGTGGTGAAAGACCACTATCTCTGTGACACACATCCAGCCTCTTCCAGCTGAAACATATCTTTCCAGATGAAACACATCCAACTTCTTCCCCTTCCCCTTCACACCAAGTTCTGGCCACTGGGGATGTATCTCTGCTGAGTCTCTGTTGTTCACATGATACCATCTGCCAGGTTTTCCTTCTCTACTGGGCAACCTGAAGCTGTTAGCAAGTCAGACAATCCCACRCTGATCTTCCTCTACCCTTCCCTGGAAGCATCATTTCATCCTTGCTGTCATAGAAAGTTCCTTCCAGTGTTGGTTGGGCTGATGTTCMCACCTCAGGTGCTCCAGACTTTAACAGGTACCTCTGGGGTGGACAGAGGTTCTTCCAGACACGGAATGATGATCCCTGGAAAAATGTTAGTTGTGTAAAAGATTCTAGAGCCCTGTGGCTTTGATGTTGCTTGTGGGATATTTCCAACTTCAGTTCACAGAGAGCCCAAGTTGGAGCTGCTGTCTAAGGACTTGTCCCTTCTTCTGCCCCATCCGTGGGGCATTCCCAGTGCTGCCTTTGGGAGGCTGCCTGCCAAGGCAGGAGCTAACTCAGCTGGGAAGTGATCCCTTACCCTGCCAGCTCTGTTTCCAGCAAGCACAGGAAGGGACCCTTCTCCCCATCCTCCTGGGATCAGCTTACAGTAGCAGCAGTGGTGGTGCCAGCCCTGTGTCACCTGTGCTGTGCCAGGCACTGCTGCTGGACACTGCCAGAGCTTCAGAAAAAGCAGGATACCCAAGCCTGGGATGTGGGGCTGGTTTCTTTACAGCCTGTTTACTGTGTGTCCTGAAATTTCCTTTTTTGGCTCAGGTACCTCAGCAGTCACCTTGAGTCACCTGGAAGAGGTACTACCCAGTGCAGGGAAGTACCTGGTTCTGCTCTGGAATAACTGAGCTGCTCCCAGTCATCACAGGCAGCAAACAACTCTCCTCCCCCAGTGGATCAGGCCTTGGAAATCACCCTTTTTTCCATCAGCTCCACCAGCTGAAGCACCYAGGTCCCTCAGGGGACAGGAGAAATCCCAGGCCATGCTTGAGGTTTTCCTATTCTTTGAGGCAGGAATGCTGTCCTTGAGGTCTGCAATTCTCTGGGGGCAGAAGGAAAATGAAGGAAGCCAGGGTGTGGGCTCTCCAAGATGTGGAAAAGTCATCAGTGTCCTGCACTTGGTGCGCTGGAGCTCCAGACACAAAGTCCCAGTCCGGGATTTGTCTCCACCTGGGACAGGCATTGCTGTGCCTGATTGTCTCCCTTGGTGGTACAGGATGTTCCTGTTCTTGTCCCAGCCTTTGCACGGGCAGACGGACAGGACTGAGCTTTCAGGACAGACATTGGGCCCTATTTTTGCCACATTAAATGCATTTAATTATTTTGTTTCTGAGYTGCTCAGGAAATCTGAGGTTTTTCAGTGATGGCATTTGAGCAACATTGGATCAATAACCATGACACTTATTTTTGTCCTATTCTACAGCRAGTTTTGATGATTTCAGCACCCTATTTCTTAGTGCAGCACTAGGAAATTACTGTTTTTCCCTGATACCTTACTTGAGCCAGTGTCTACTGTCATCTGCTGTTGTTCCTCTGTTGGAATCCCACTTGTGCTGGATGAGCAGCTGGGTGTGTGGACCTTCCTCATACTGTACACCAGAAGATTTTTTTTTTCAGCCTTTTAACTCATTCACGGAGTGGAACTTTTGCATGATTGGTTTATTTGCTCATGGGCACATCGGGCCTGGCTAATCTCTGCAGAATCTTAYCTGTTATCTGGAAGTTTCTGGAGTCCTCCTATATTATCTCAGTGGGACAAAACTACTCTACAAACCTAAGAATATTCAYACCTCTTTATAATAAAATCCAGGCAGCAAGCTTCTCTTCAACAGGAGCTTTTCTGATTGGTAAATAGGAAAAATACCTGGTTTTAAATGGTTTGGGATCCAGCCTGCTGTTCATCCCCTCTGGACACAATTCCTGCTGGAGCTCAAATGCCTCCTGGAACAGCCAGGCAARTTTTCTAAGTCATAGAATCATAGGTTTGAATTGGAAYGGACTTAAAGATTATCTTATTCCACTCTTCTRCCATGAGCAGGGACRCCTTCCACTATACCAGGTTTCTCCAAACCCCACCCAAATTGGCCTTGGACACTTCTAGGGATGGGGCAGCCACAGCTTCTCTCTGTGCTACATCTTCTCTCCCTGTACCAGGACCTCCCCACCCTCACAGGGAATAATTTCTTCCATATATCCAACCTAAATTTCCCTTTATGCTTGTTGCTTGGTTGGATCAGTCTCTGGCACAGCCTTGCTGTCCTCACTGGCACAGGGGTGCTGGCTCCCCTGGATCACCTGCTGGAGGTTCTGAGGGTGGAATCTGCATGGAGAAGCTCTCAAGGAGCAGTGTGCTCACTGTGTCTTCCTTGGCCGGCAGGGCYTGTGCAGGCAAAGCCTCTCTACATCCACCTCCCACTTTGCTGTTCCAGGCTCTTCCAGGCTGAGGAGGTCTGTGCTGCCATGGGAGGGGGGGCACGGTCATTTTGGAGACAGTCTGGGGTGTGTCAGTGGGGTGGCTCATGGTGCAGGCTGTGCCCTGTCCCACATGTGGGATCAGAGCATACCTGAGCTTCCTGCCMTGAC
Organism: Malurus melanocephalus; assembly: GCF_030028575.1. NCBI lineage: Eukaryota > Metazoa > Chordata > Aves > Passeriformes > Maluridae > Malurus > Malurus melanocephalus. The sequence goes on along the minus strand of NW_026623469.1, from coordinate 489,850 downwards.
TCAGGATGTTCTTTCCACCTGACTTGGTCAGTGAGCAATTTCTCTGTGCAGAGCAGCCAGCTCTTGCTCCGTGTTCCTATGGGACAAGAGGCTGGAGATCAGGCAGGACATGGCTCTCACATGGCTGCTGGATGTTGTGGGAAGGTGCCCGTGGGTCATGGTGGGGGCCAGGGAGTGCCAGCACTGGCAGGTATGTGACTGAGCAGTGCCAACCTCTGTCCTGCTGTTRCAGAGGGGAAGGACACCATTGGCTGCGACCTGCTACTCAACCCTCCAGGGAGCTCAGACCAGGAGGAAGAGGAGCAAGAAGCAGATAACTTCATGTTTGAGTTCTCAGACAAGCCACTTCTTCCCAGCTACAACCTCCAAGTGTCCGTCTGCCGGGGGTGAGTACCTTACCCTGGAGCACAGAGCAGGAGCCTGTGGGTGGCTGCAGCCCCAGCATGGGCAGCAGCACTCGGTCATTCTGGCGGGGTTAAGAGTTGCTTSTGTATCTCAGGTGGTTTTTTTCATAGAATCACCACAGAATCCTGGAATGGGTCAGGCTGGGAAGGGCTCCCTGCCACGGGCAAGAGACACCTTCCACTATCCCAGGTTGCTTCAAGCGCCATCCAAGCTGGCCTGGAACACTTCTAGGGATAGGGCAGCCACAGCTTCTCTGGGCAGCAGAGGGGAGGTTGTGGTGGTGGCTCTAGAGAAGCAGCACTGCCTCACTTGGCACAGCTTGAAATGTTCTTAGGGAGCAGGAAAGGCTCGTCGGGGCACCCCCACTCTCCATGGCTAGGCACATCCTGGTGCCCTGTATGTGCCTATGCCATACCTGTCAGGAATCTCCTCTCTCATCTCTGTGATCCTGCCCCTAGCCCCATTTTCCTTCAGCAGCAGCTCACACTGATGTCTGTGAGTAGATTGTTTTCTTTCCATATGGCTAAATCAGTCCCTGGAGCAATGCTCCCACCTGCACCCCCTGTGACATGATGGATGTTGTTGGGACAGAAGGGTGACATGGAAGAGGCAGCAACCAAAGCACTGCTTTTCTGTTCAGCAGACTTCTATGCCTGCTAGCATGTCTGTCCATGCAGAGGGAGACATGCAGCATCCCCTCCAGCAATAAACCACACCAGGAGCTCCATTTCTTGACCATGTGGTTTATTCCTGGCAGGGAAGCTGCCAGGACCKTGTTGAAGGCAGGACTTTGACTCTGCTGTCCCTGCCTGGCTGTGAGTGTTTTRAAAAGCTGTGACATGTGAGGCTGTGATGAAACCCCAGTCCATGGACTCCTGAGGGGGAGCAGCACAAGAAGAGTAGTGCCAGGGCCAGAGGGGAGGGCTAGCRTGCCAGGAGGCAGAGGGGTGTGCACTGTGCCTGCAGCCCCCTCCACCCGTAACACACGGTGCTCTTGCYATCCTCACAGGCCCTGCAACTGGTTCCTGTTCTCTGATGTGCTCAAGCGGCTGAAGCTGTCCTCCCGCATATTCCAGGCCCGCTTCCCACACTTCGAGGTGGCCACACTGCCCCGGGCAGAGTTCCACCGCCAGGTGTCCCTCAGCCAGGTGCTGGCGCAGGAGGAGGTGCCAGCGAGCCCYGAGCTGGCACCGGGCACAGCAGAGACTGTGGAGCTGGTGCACTACGAGCCCGAGCTGCTGCAGCTGCTGGGCTCAGCGGTGGAGTACCAGGCCTGGAGCAGCTGACGGGGAYGGACCGCTCCCAGCATCACGAGGCAATAATAAGGACCAAGGGGACGCAGCTCTCTCAGCGCCAGCAGCGGGGGCCCGGCTCTTTGAGCAGCCGCTCCTCCTCTCCTCAGGGTCTCCTCCAGCTGGGCAAGGAGGACCCTCGCCTCCAAGGACTCCCCGAGGTCCCTTGGCCATGAGCAGTGGCGGTCGCTGCCRCGCCACCTCACGCAGCTCCGGTGGGTGATGGAACCCCATGATGGGGCTYATGGGGCAGCGAGGGGCAGGAGCTGCTGCCCCTCCCCACTGGACCCTACAGAACTGCGCCTCTCCGTTTGCCCTCCCCCTCCCAACGTCTTCCATAGTATTTATTTAATTAGTATTTAATTTGTAATGTTTTCTTTGTTTTTGCTGAGTCTGTATCACTGTGATGGTGAGCTCCGGGCTGTGGGATGAGGCCCCTGCCCTTCTCCAGCGTGCCCTGAGTCCAGCCAGGCCCAGGGGTCCCAGTCCCTCCCTGGCCACAAGCTAGGGGACAGCCCCTTCCCTCGGCTTTGGAGCTGGCTCCTGCTACCAGTGCTCAGCCACAGTCGGGAGCCAGCTCCCCTGCCGCATCCTCTCCCGGGCACCTTCCTCCATCTCATTCGTGCTCCCTGTTCCCGGCGGCCGCCGCCCGGGCAGGCGCAGCCCGCGGCCCCCAGCGCACCCCTCGCTTCGGCAGCTTGTACCCCGCCCCAGGCTTTGTCGCCAGGGCAGCAGCCCCCTCCTCGCCCCGCTCCCCGCACCCCGCCGGTGTCCCGGGAGCAGCTCTTGGTGCGGGAGCGAGTGCGGGYGGGCTGCTCTGCCTCGGGGCCGGTACAGTTTTATTGTACAGGTGCTAACAGGACTGAGGTCGGGACAATCGGGGGATTTCTAGCTCTCCCCACTCKGCAGCGGGAGCCTTGGGTGGGTTTTTTTGTTGGTTCGTTTTTTCTTTGTGTTGTGTTTCTCCCCAGCCAGGGCAGGCGTGTCCCCCCTTGGAACCCCGCTGCCAGCCTTTCCCCGGGGGCCTGGCAGCACCTTCTTTAAGCCGAGGGTTTTTTGCCTTTGGGTGTGTATTCTGGTTGCTCTTTCTGATTTCTGTTTTATTATATGCAGCAACAGGCTGTGGTGTCAAAAACACTGATGTACAGAAAAAACCTGCATCAGGCTCCCTGGCTCCTGCCTTTTTTTCCGTGTCCAGGCAGATTTCCGTGCATGTCAGCCTGAGCCTGGGCTCAGCAAAGGGAGAGGGGAAGCTGTGTGGCCTGTGGGACCTGCAGAGCTCATGTCTCTGCACAGCTGGAAAAACGGGGAGACTCCACTGCTCCTCCCAGCTTCCTGCCTGACCCTGGTGCTGGGAGCTCTGCAGCCAAGCCCAGCTGTGCCCAAACACAGGTGTCAGGGTAGCCCTGTCTGGTCCCAGTACCCACCAGCCTGTCTGTGAGGCAGCTGGTCCCTGGCTGGCTTCATTCACCCCTGTGGGAGCAGAGGGAGCTCAGGGCAATGCTGCAATTTTATTATTTTTTTTCTTGGAAAAGGCAGCAGGAATGCCCTGGTGGCAGGACTAGGAGGAAAGCCTTGGCCACACACCACCAAGGAGGAACTCCCTGAAGTGGTAGAGGAGCAGTAAAGGTGGATCTTAAAAAGAGAGGGGAGAGGGGCTCATGTAGGTGCTGCTACCCCCCCCCCCCCCAACATCATGGGAAGGTTCCTCATGAACCCAGGGGGAAGCAGCTTTAGGGAAAACTCACCAAACTTAGGATCTGAAATGTTCACTCGGAAGCAGGAGAGGGTGGGCAGGGTTCAGCTGAGGGCTAACCATCAGCACCAGCCCCGGGATCTGAACCAGAGGAGCTGGAGCACCTGACGCCTGAGAGGGCCAGGGGCTCTCCCTCTCTGCATTGGCCTCATCTCCAGCCATCTTTCTCCTCATGGACCAGGCACAGGTGGGCACGATTAGAGAAATTAAATCTTTTATTAAATCTGACTCATCTCAATGAGCCATGGCCAGGAGAAGGGTGGCAGCGCTGTCCATCCCCACCTCTCTGGTGTTCTGCGCTTAGGACACTGTGCCCACTTGGAGCAGTGGCAGTCCCTGGGATCCCACAGGGCCCTGGCAGTGTGAGGCACCTCCTTGGGCTGTCCASCTTTGCAGGAGCGCCAAGGTGCCCCATGCAACAGGGACAGCTGCTGCTGGTGAGCCAGGGCATCCATGCCTGTGGAGAGGGCAGGCCTGTGGGYCTTGTTCTGTCTCTCCTGGTCAGTGAGTTGAAGAGAAGCTGAATTCTTTTGTGTTAGAGTATTTTTCCTCTGGTTAGTCATGAGGGGAGCAGCTGAATTTTTCTCCTTGTCTGCCACAATCTCTGTCTGTGTCGCCTGCTCGGCATATTGGGCAGCTGAACCCGCCTCTTGTGCCCAGATTTCAGTCTGGGTTTCCTGCTCGACACGGTGCGAGGCCTCTCTCTGTGGGTCTGGAGCTGGTTTCTTCATGGAGGCCTAGAAGGAGATTGGGGGATTTGCAGAGGTTGCCTGGCTTCCTCCAGCAGCAGCTGCCGGGGCAGGTGTGCAGGAGGTGCCAGGACAGCAGCGCTGCAGCACAGGGGCAGCCTCCTCCGGCCATCAGTGCTCGGCCCTCACCGCTTGCAGCCCCACCAGGCTCCTGCAGGCCCAGCAGCTCCTCACGGCTCGGTGCTGGCCATGGGCTGCGGCTCTGCTAGTCAACACATCCGGCTGCGAGGAACCACGAGGACGGGACCTGCATCCCTGTGGCCCTTGTCCCTGCTCCCCCTCGTCCAGGCTGAAGCGGTTCCCGGTGCCCCTGGAGCTCAAGGGGCTGCAGGGCACTGTCAGTCGGTGCAGGAACCGGCTCTGGCTGCCCTGCCRCTGCCGCAGCTGTGGGTGGGAGGAGGGAGGGGTGTGGGATGGAGGCAGCTGCCTGGGCAGAGTGCTGCTATGCCTGATGCYATCCTCCCACAGGCCTCCCCCTCCATCTTTCAGCTGGTGTCCATCCTTGAGGCTCTGGGGATTAGGGTTCTGCTTCTCCATGGCCCCTTTTCCACAGGTGTCCTGGGAAGCTGCTGCTTCCTGAGCAAGGTGTTCTGCTTGAGTGGGTACCAGGGGGCCTCTCTAAATACCCCACGGGYGGGATGTGGCCCTGCAGTGTAACAATGGCCCCTTGGTGTTGTAAGCCCCAGTGTCACAATGGCCCAAGGGTACCATGAGGCACCTCATCACCCATGGCAGTTGCCAGCTGTGCTGGCAGTGTTGGGTTTGCATGGCCACATTTTCAGAGCACAGGGGCTACAGGGGGTGTTTCTGTGAGAGGCTGCCAGAATTTTGCCCCATGTCCAGCAGAGCCAACGCCACTGGCTCCAGGATGGACCCACTGCTGGCCAAGGCTGAGCCCAGTAGAAATGGAGGTGACAGCTCAGGGATACAAGATTTAACTGTAGTCCRTAAGAAAGACTCACRCTGGAGAAGTTCACGGAGAATTGTCACCCATGGGAGGGAACCCATGCTGGAGCAGGGGAAGGACTCTGACCCCTCTCCCTGAGCAGGGACAGAAACAACATCCACAGCCCTCATTCCCTGCTCCCCTGTGACAATGGGAGGATGGAGAGCCCAGGAAGGAGAGGGGGAAGTGTTTTTAAAATTTGTTTTACTTCTCATCATCTTGTCCTGATTTTGATTGGTAATTGATTTCCCTAAGTCTCGTCTGCTTTGACAGGTGATTGGTGAGCGACTTTTCCCCCTCCTTCACTTGTGAACTTTTCATTTCATTTTCTCTCCCCTATACAGTGGTTGGATGGGAGTGATGGAGTGGCTTTGGTGGGTACCTGGCATCCAGCCAGGGGCAGACCACCAGACACCATGGAAATGCCCATGCCTGGAACCAGATGGACTCAGGTGGAACTGGGCATGGGGCAGCACCTCTGCCCTGTTTGAGCAGCCCCAGCCTGGGCCAGCCCTGCTCTTAGCATGTCCCTCTGGGCTGCTCCTGGCACCATGCAGGAGTTTGTGGGGATTCCCTGCTGCAGCCCAGACAGCAGAACAGCAGCACCTCCTCSGTGCTTACACCACCCAGGAGGTGGTGGAATGTTTCGTTCAGGCCTCCACAGCTTTTGGGCTCCTCCAGGTGTGCYGGGGCTCTTGTGGGATGTAGGTGTCACCAGGTGGCCACTCTCTAGGCCAGTGCAGCTCTGTCCCTGCCCTTCCCAGCCCTGCCCTCAGAGCCCAAATGGCATYTGGTGCCAGCTCTTGTCACACCTGCATTCCCTCACTCAGGTAGCCTGTGCACAGACACTGGCCCTGCCAATTTGACCATACTGGGGTCATCACCCGCTGAGGGAGACACTCCAGGGTGTTGGATGTGGCGCCTGGGAAGGACCCCAATGGCAGCAGCTTTCCCAGCAGGCTCTCCAAACTTTGCCTTGTGGGCAAGGCCAGCCCGTGGGGACACAGGGTGCAGGCTGAGCCTGCCCTGGTGCAGCCAGACACAGGCACTGTGGAGCGAGGCCAGCGCAGCCACAGCTGGAGCACCGGAGACATGGAAGGGGCTGCACAACAGAGAGCCTGCAGGCCTGCCTGCTCCCCAGTGGAAATTCCTGCAAGGAGAGAGGGAGTGCTGCAGGCTTCTCCAAGGTTGATGCAAGGGCACTGATCCCAGTGGGCAGCACACTCCCCTCACCAGCTAGGCAGTGGTTCAGGAAGAAGCAGGTGACTAGCACAATCTGAYTTTATTGGTGCCAACACCGGGCTCAGGTGAGTGGAATATTCCCAAGTGCTCCCAGGAAGCTGTCCGAGGTGAAGGGGTGCACACAGCCAGCAGCCTGCTCCCTGTGCTGTGTTCCCGCTGAATCCAAGTTCAGTCTTCATGGATGTTGAAGAGCTTTGCGACTTCATTGAGGTCCTCATGCTCCTCCCCGTCTTTGATGATCTGGAGGAAGGAGAACACWTTAAGTCCTGCACATCCCCTAAAAAGCCCGTGTAGCAGGACTGTCACAGCCAATTCCAGGAACTCTTTGGATCCTCTTTGAAGCACCAGACTGAGACAGCCACAACACGATAACACTTTCTACACCCAAATTCACATGGGAATCTTAAATGTACCATCACCTGTCTACAGGAACAGCAGGAAAACCAACCTCCTGTCCCTGTGGGATTTGTTTCTGGGTTTCCCTTTACAGCCAGGGAGAACAAGTGTTTTAAGAAGTGATTCAGCTCTGCAAAGGTGAGCCTAGCACTGATTTGAAGCCAGATTACCTGGCTCCAACCTGCAACTTTTAGGAAAGATGAAGAGACCATGTATTTAGAGTAARGGCTGCTAAGAGAACGAAGGACAGAAGGATCTCCTTTCCACCAAGACGGCAGAAGCAGCATGTTCCAACTGTATCTTTAGATAAGACACCAACAAAAACTTGCACCATGAATAGTACATAGGACAGATCATCTGGGGCAGGTAGTGTGRAATCACTCCCAGTTTAAACAACTGAAATTCTTCAAGGGTGTTAAAACCTGACCTGCAACTGGCTCAGCTGACCTGGGAGGTGCAGGACAGACCAGGGGTGGGGAAGCACCTCCTCACCAAGCACCTGCTCAGGGCTGCTCCGGCCTTCCATGGTRGCTGTTCCTGGGATGGTGACATTTGAAACTGTCAGACACTTGGACATGGGACAAAGCAGCACTAAGATGGGGCATTTAACTCCTGCACTGTCACTGAGATTCTGGCCTGTACTTACTGGAATTTCAGCTTGCCAAGGCAAGGCTTGGAGCACACACCTGATTCGAGTMATTTTTATAAAAATTTTGCACAATCGTGCAAAAATGCACAGGGACAGCTCCCCTAATTCACCAGGAACAGGGCAGGGCTCCCAGTGGATACTGCTGAGCTCTGCACCASACAGAGCATCTGCCTTTATTTATCCTCACTTTGAACTGGCAGATTGATTTTTCCAGAAGGAAAGCCCTGCACCAGCAAACTCCCCTGTCCATCATTCCCGCCCTGCACTGACCTTCCGAGCAATGGGCATCCTGTTGAAGATGTTCCACAACACGATTCCCACCACAACTTTATCCCTGAGGTAGAAAATGACACCTTTGCCGTAATCTTCTCCTTGCTTTGGGACTTGAGGCGTTGGTGAAGAGCTTTGAGAGATCTGAACTTCTGAGGCTTCTGCTTCCGTTTCACTCTCAGATCGAATTCCAGTCCCTAAGGCAGAGAYAGCAGGTGTCACACACCCAGTGCAGGACATGTGACGATGGGAGCAGACTCAAGAGCATGTTTTGCAGGAACCTGAGGTGTTCCCTTTGAGTTGCATCTCTCAAAAGTTAGGTTTCATTAACACAAGGATGAAGGAATCCCAACATAGAGTACAACACTGGCAATTCCCAATTTCCACCCCCAAATGCAAATGACAGCACAGTCTGCTTCCTCCAGGCATTGGATACAAAATAAACTTGCTTGGATCCAGAGTCTCTCTGTTGTCCTAAACTGATCATTTTATTGCCATGGAGGAGATCAAACTTCACTGGCAAAGTCTGCATGTCAGTAGAGGAGTTCCCTGGTCTCTTCTTGGAAGAATGTTATGTTTTAACCACATTTTAATATCAAAGCCAGCCTTTAAAGCTTGGTCTAGAAGGGAGACAGCAGACTGCCGTGTCCTTGTTCTCTCAGAGGTCAGGGTGACTCTGTGGCCCCCACACCAGCATGTGCAGGAGCTCCCCTCTCCCTACCTGACTGTTCTGTTGCACTTTTTGGTGTGTCCTTGGGTGTCGCCTTGGCGAACACTCCCACTGTGGGCAAACTGCTGTCCACGAGGCCGATGGCTTCGTACCCCACGTTGGGGCCCAGATCACTCCTAGGAACAAAGTGAGAATAAAGTCATTTGTAGCATTAGTGAGACCAATCAAGGCAATTCCATCCATCCATCCATCCATCCATCCATCCATCCATCCATCCATCCATCCATCCATCCATCCATCCATCCATCCATCCATCCATCCATCCTTCATTCCTTACTCCAGCATGGAGTGGGCAGTGGTGGACACAGGCTGACTGCCAGAGACTGACACACATGGTGTCTCCTCTGCACACAGAGGTGGAACAAGGCATCAAGACACGACAAGCTCATGGCCATGAGCTTCAGAAAAATCAGTTCACTGACCAAAACTCTGAAATCCTTCAGGCCTGCTCCCTGGGAGGCAGCTGGAGGCTTCCCAGCTTCAGGCAGTGCTGTTACCTACACCAGGCTTGGCAGCATGGCCAATTATTCAGTGCATATTTCAGAGAGCACTTAAAAAAGACTAAAGAGAGGAACACTTGCCCTAACACCTCCTTGAACTGGGCACCCGGATCTGAACTGGAGTGCTGACAGCAGACAAAGCAGCTGTGGTTTGGTACCAGGTGTCTGAAGTGCTTCCCAGGATGCTGAGGAAGCAGATGCATCACAAACCAGTTTGGATCTATGTACAACATGACCTTCCCAGCCAAAATCCTCCAGCACAGACTGGGGTTACTGCACGGAACACCACTAACACACCAGCTGTGATCAGCTGGAGCTCAGGAGGGATCATGGAATGATTTGGCTTGAAAGGGACCTCAAAACCCATCTCATTCTACTCTTCTACCATGGGCAGGGACACCTTCCATTGTCCAGGCTGTTCCAAGCCCCAATGTCCAGCCTGGCCTGGGACACTGCCAGGGATCCATGGGCAGCCACAGCTTCTCTGGGCACCCTGTGCCAGGGCCTCCCCACCGTCACCAGGAAGGACTTCTTCCATATATTGAACCTAAATTTCTCCTCTGTCAGTTTGGAGCTATTCCCCCTTGTCCTGTCACTCCAGTTCCTGATGAAAAGTCCTTTTCTGGCTTCCTTGCAGCCCCTTCAGGGCTTCCTGAATTAGAAGATGCTGTGAGGTCTCCACACAACCTCTCCAAGAGGATCTGGTTCCTTAGCATGCTGACAAAATGCATGAGGAATCTCTGTTATCTCCCAGCTTTATAGCACGGAGGAAGGAAGTGTCAGTCTGTGAGGGCTGGCAAAGTGTGACACCTGCCAGCAAACATGGGGCTGTAACTCACAGCCCTCCTTCACCTGCATCTGCTCATGGCTGAGAGCATCCYGAGGGAAAGCACCCCTGGGAAATGGATGTCTCCGTGTCCTTGGCTGTACTTGATGACCTCTGAAGTTTTTTCCCAACTTCAAGGGTTCTGTGGCTCTGTTTCTTGTTTAAAAGTGAAGTGAGAGAAATGCTCTGGGCTCCAAGTCCAGGCAGGACAGACCAAGAGTTTGGGTAAATGACAGCGGGTCATAAATAACTACTCAGGGGATTTCCCTGAGAAAACTCTTTTACCTATCTTTAAAATTATGTTAACTAACAGGATTTGGGATCTTTTATTTGGCTTAGCTAACAGCCTTTGGGATTTAATTTTTTGTGGGGCTTTTTTTTTATTTCATTGTTCTGTTTTCATTCATTTTGTTTCAAAAACAACTTCAGGAGAATATAGCAAAATTGCCCACTTTCTTGGTACCTCTCTCTGGAAAACAACCTTTCAGGTACACCTGGATGCAGCAATGCTTTACTACTAAAGCATCAGTTCAACAAAGTGCAACACTGAGACCCACAGATTGGGCTGGGGTATTTCAGATAATCATAACAGAAAAGCTGTTGCTAAATTCAACTTGTAAATTGGTCTGCTCTGAGGAAAGGGCTGCTCTGTATTGCTCCTTGCTCTGCGGAATGGGACTCATTCAGGGAGAAACTGCGATCTGCAGGAAGGAAAAACACTTCATGGAGGTGAGGGCAGAGCAGTGAATGCTCAAACACCTCCCCCACCCTAAGCTTTAGGAGCATGAAGCTGTAGTAGGTGTTTGCTGAGGTAGTTTCACTCCTCTTAGGGAACAGACACTTCCTAAGGTGTATCTTGTCCAAGCTCCTGCAACACGGCTGAACAAGGAACCCCCAAGGACAAAGGGACCATTACCAGAACATGGACTGGTGCCAGTAGGGYTTTGCAGCTCCTGTCATGTTTTCTCCAGCCAGTCTCCCGCTCACCACGGCGTGATCGTGGTGCTCCACACGCCTTCGGCCCAGTTTGATGTCATAAAAGCAGGCAGCGTCCCCTGCCTTGGAGAGAACCATCGCATGAGCACCGAGACAGGGAAAGCTTCCATTAGTGCCCAAACAAAAGAACATYGGGAAGAGAACAAGTGGAACAAGGAAGTGAGTTTTTCTGACAAACYCCAAACACCACCATTACCTTATCTCACTCCCTGAGCTACAACTCCCAGTTTCTCAGCATTTTTCACCAATCTTTGGAGAAATAAGCCAGCATGAGGTACGTTTTCTAGAGGAATCAAAGTCTCAACGCCCACCAAGGGACTCTTATGCAAGCAAGTGATCCAGGCTATCTTTAGGTTACCCCAACTCCTCTTACACAGCATAAATATTCCAAACTCGCTGTGGTTACCACGGCAACGAGGCGGCTGCAGTGCCCGCCCGGGCTCTGGGCCTGCGCTACACTCGCTCTCCTCGCTCTCCTTCCTCGCTCCTTCTCACCCCATTGCCCTCACCCGACCGAGTAACTCCGTGTGTCCCACAGCAGCAGTGGCACAGGGAGGCTGTGCCCACACTCACCACCCAGATGTTGGAGCGYGCCTGTAGCTCCGCATTCACCCGGAACCCCCCGAAGTCCGAGTCCACCTCCAGCCCTGCCGACTTGGCCAGTTCCACGTTGGGCTCCAGCCCTACTGCAGCCACAATGTGATCCGTCTCCACCTGTTTGGGAATGCATAATTAGGATGCTAATTCTCTCCATGCCCCTGCAAATGTTACCCTCTCCCTGCTTTTCCATTTACCTTGCGGCCGTCCTTCAGTTTAATCACCAGCCGGTTGCCAGAGACAGAGACGGATTTGACCACGGCATTGGGCAAGACCTTGACTCCCTCTGGAAATGAGCACAGGACACCTCACTGCCTGTTCAGGGCCGGGCAGATCCCACCTGCAGCAAGTGCTTGGTGCGCAACTAAGACAGAGCCCACCCAAGCTTTGCTGCATGAACCAGTGCAGCTCTGGGGGAAGCACGAGGAGAAAMCCAGCTAAAAAGTCTCAAAGCTGCTTAAATGAAAATCCAAAGTATGTCTCATGTGATGACAAAGCCACATCCAAAGGAATTCCCAAAAACAGATGTTCAGGAACTAAGGACACTCAATTATTGCTGTCACAGCCAGATCCAGAGGTCCAACAAAGCAGCTTCCAAAMATGAAAGTAACTCAGACCTGTGGGTTGTCAGGCCCCACAATCCACACTCCAATGACATTCCTCCTCCTCCTCCCCCTCTCCCTATCCATTTCCCAATGCACAGGACTGTTGTGCACTTAATGCAGAAAATGGAAAAAKGTGTCTTGGATCTTAGTGACTTTATCAGCTGAGCACTGTAGCACCTGGATTGGCCCAGTTGTGTGCATGGGCACAGGGATCATTCCAGGAAAACAGCCACAGGGAAGAAAAGCCTGTTTGCTGAGCCTTCCCAGAGGAACTGCCAAGAAGCCAGGGATTCATGGCAGCACTGTGCTGCCCAAGCTGCCTGAACTGCAATTTCCTGTGTGCTGCACCTGGGCCACTTTGCAGGGCCCAGCCTTTCTGAGGCTCCAGGGACAGAACGGAGCTGGATGTCCCCAGGAGCAGCTGCCTAGCAGCCACCAGCCCAARCCCACTCAGCAGCTTCACCTCTTCTGACTTTCTCTGTGGTCCAGTTGCTCAGGTATTCGGGCAGAACTCTGCCCATGTTGCCATTCTCTGGAAACAGCTGGATCACCTCCAGGCCTCGGGTTCGTGCTGGAAGGGAAGAACGAAGCAGCAGGATGAAGAGCAGCAGAAGCTGAGATACACATGCTTTACTTTACACAGGGAGCTTGACAGAAGTTTCCAAATCTGGGAGTTTTGACTCCCAAGGAGTCACAAAGCGACTGGCCACTGTTTCACATATACCTGAAAACTCCAGATCACAAGAGTTTTAGGGAAAGTGCTGGGTATTTTGGCAAATAAAAATTACCACAAAGCATTATTACACACTGACAGGATCCAGCTGTTCACCMCCTCTTTGAAATCACAGAATTATGGAATGCTTTGGGTTGGAAGGGACCATAAAGATCATCCAGTTCCAACGTAGAAAATCATAGTTTGAAGGTGGCTTTGAGCAGAGAGAACAAATGTGACTTTTCAGAGGGTGGAATGACTTTGCWGCTCACGCTGACCTGCAGAGCTCCCACTTCTGTGGTCAGGGGCTGATGGGCAGCTAACGAGGGAGAAACTGGGAAAACCTCAGCCACATGCCAACAAAACACACATGTGTTGTTTCCTTCAAGCAAACACAGACTCTGAGCAAAAACTGAGCAGTTGGGGACTGAAAAGATATTTTCAGCAAAGCTGCTGGCACTCAGTGTCTGCCACAGCTGAGGACACACACTCACCTCTCCTTCCCAGAGCACAGGCCAGCTCACTGCCAAGGAAACCACCACCAATAATTGTGATGGAYTTGACTTCCCTTGAAATCTTCTCCAGCCTTTGGAAGTCCTCGATCTGAAAGAACATTTACCCCCATTTCCAATCCTCTSTAACAGGAATGGCAACAGAAAGCATTTGTCTCCAATTTCTCCCTTTGAAGTAAGRGGGACTCTCTCCCCAGCTTGGAAAAGGAGATGTGTTGCTCCTTCCTCCKGTTTGCCTGTTGCATAGAAAATCCTCCCTGGATTCCTTATGTCTGTGCAAGCTTTTCCCTGCCCGGGAAATCTCAAATGTCTGCATTTTCCCCTATATTTCGAGGGCAACTACAATAAAACTTAYAAATTCAAATGTCCCCCAGCACATCCAGTACAAGGATGCCACAGCTCACATCATCCATCCCTCCCTTCCCCACTGAGCAGACCACACCTCAGGGGAGGTCCAGCACAGAATAGAAGACTCCTAAATGCCTTCTCATTCCCAATCCACTCCCTGAACTAGACTATAGAGAAGGCTGCATGCTCCTTCCAAATCCCACATTTTCAAGAAGAGGGGAGCTTGCCAAAAATAAAAAAGCAACTCTGCAGCAAATTCTGAAGATTTCTGCCATGYTCAATGGCTTTTATTCACTTTGGAAGGTGCAGCAAAGCCACACAGGAGGGAAACTTAAAAAAAAATACCTAAACACCCTAATCCCAGGCACTATTACAGCTCTCAGGCTGAGGCAAGCAGGTGAATGGTTGAGTAGACTCTACCCTGGCTTCCTGCCTGGGAAAAGGAATAAGCAGCCAATGCATTCCTGGGCACCAGCTGAGGGAAGAGTGCCAAAGCAAGACCGTCCTGACCCAAAGCAGAAGAGTTTAAAAATTGAAAATAGTGCTAAGTGGCTCTGGTGTATTCAGCCTCACCACAGTCTGGCAGCACCTGGAGTTTACCTTTCGGAACAGCGTCAACCTTTTCTGCACATCTTTTCCTGCTCTTTCGATGGCAGGCAGGTTCCTTGGGGATCCCCCTGGACACAAGGAGGAGAGAAGAAACACCAATGACACCATGGATGGCACTGGCTATCCACACAGTGCAAAGCTGTCTCATCTCAACTGTGCTCCCCAAACTGTTCCATTAGGGAACATCCCAGTATCCCTGCTGCTGTGGKTTTTTTACCATGGAAGACCTGTGTGAGCAGCAGATGACCCAACAGCCACACCCTAAAGACATCYACTGCCACTTGAAGAGCCCCAGAACTCCAGATGCTGGAGCAGTCCGCTGCCCGAGCAAAAGCTGCTGGTTCTGCTTACTGCWGCCTCAGGCAGGTTTTGAAGAGGCCACCCTGTACAGGAGTTCCTCTACTGAGTTTTTAGGGAAGTCACTTTTTCCTTCCTCCCAGTCTTCACAGGGCAAAACTCTGAATGTCCCATAAAAGCTGATGATGCAAGGCAGGTGAAAAACCCAGCACAGCTGTCTGCATAACTGCCCTGATGTGACTGCTCCACATCATGTTTAACACCTACTGCAGAAATTTCTTCTCAAACAGAACCACAGACTCATGGAATGGTTTGGGTTCAAAGGGACCTTAAAGCCCATCCAGTGCCACCCCTGTCATGGGCAGGAACACCTTCCACTGTCCCAGGCTCCATCCAACCCAACCTTGGACACTTCCACAGATGGGACAGCCACGGCTTCTGTGGGAAACCTGAGGGCTTCCACCCTCTCACCGGAAAGAATTCATTCCCAATATCCCATCTAACCCTGTCCTCTGGCAGTGGGAAGCCATTCCCCGTTGACTTGTCACTCCAGGCCCTTGTCCAAAGTCCCTCTCCAGCTCTCTTGGAGCCTATTTAGGAACTCGAAGGCTTTAAGATCTCCCCAAAGCCTTCTCTTTTCCAGGCTGGACTCCTCCAGCTCTCCCAGCCTGGACCCATAGCTATTTAGCTAGAATTTATCTCTAGCTAAATGTCACTAAAATAAAAATCCTAGCACAAGACGAGGAACAAGAGAAAAAACCCAACAACTTACCAGTGGCAATGAGACATTTGTCATAAGATATCTGGGTCCCATCACTGAGCTTCACCGTGTTCCCTCTGACATCCATGTGCACAACCTGCAAGATGAATCCAGCTGAGCTCRAGCTCTCCACTTCATGGACTACTAATCAGAGATGCAAACTTGGAATTAACATTCTCCCATCTTTAAGTTTAGGGTGGGGGCAGAGTGGGGAAGTGAGAGTACTGGAAGTGGAAATTGAGACAACTTTGGGAGTCATCATAGCTCAAGTTGATCTTCCCCGGGTCTGAGTCTGAAATGGGCTCAGACACCACACAGCTCAGCAGGAAGAGGAATCACTGACATTTATCATAGCAACATACAAAAAGCTGAGAATATAAATATATTAGAAGGCTCACCATCAATTTCTCCACTTTCTTGCTGCTTCTGCACCTCATCACCCACTACCTTGATCTCTGCTCTCCTCACCTCACCCTCCAGCCCACACAGCCCAGTTCCCAATTGTCATACCCTGTCTCTAAGCTCTATGTATTTTTGTCCCATGCCCARACTCCAAACTTATCCTTGTCTCTTCCTCACTATCTTCCCTCAGCTCACTGCTATTTATCTTGGCTTCCCCATTTCAAACTTCACTAAAGATTAGCATAATCTCTGCTCCATCACACTCTTCCCAAACTTATACAAATACCCTTCCCAGCCAACTTCCCCTCCARCTCCAGTGGTTCAGTACCAGCTTAGGCTACAAGTTCTATTCAGGAAGAGCTGTAGGAACAACAGCCAGTGTTGTACCCACCTTCTTGCCAGGCAGAACTGCCACCCCACCGTTTTCCACAAAAGGCAGGTCCTGGACAGGCACATAGAATGACGGCGGCTGGAAATAGATACTGAGAGAAACTCCATTATCAAACAGGTTCCTCTGAAATACCAGAGATCCAGGTATTCAACAACTCCAACRAGACAAAGACAACTCTGTGCACCCATAACAACCTCCAGAATTATTTATCTATTTTTAAGAATTAACGTCTTCACATTAATTCAAAGTTCAACTAATACTGAAGTTTGAGGGTTTGGATCACAGAATCACAGAACTGGTCAGGCTGGAAAAGATCGAGTCCAACCACCAAGTAAGCCTTAATCACAGAAGTCACAAAAATCAAGTGYGATCCTGTGTCCCTGGACCTCTGCTCTAACCTGTGTAGCTTCACRTTTATTAACTAATTTCACAGGACTCCTGCCCATGGTGGGACATGTCTTAGGGGAATCACAGCTAAGTTCAAATATTGAGTACTGAGCGAACTTGGTGGGAAGCAGAATTCCTCAATTACTCCTCACTTGCCAGCACCGGCACACCTTTCCCTGCCCTTCAGTGCTGCACTGGCTGGTGGTTCTCTGCTAAGAACAGTTTGGTCATTGCCACCTTGTCACTAAACACCCCCCTTTGCCCAGTCACCTGAAGTGCTACATACCTCCTCTCCTTGCCATTCCACTGCTTGAAACGCAGAGTCTGTGTCACATTGGGATCATCAGAAAACCACAGCTCTTTGGAAAGAGGTGGGCGCATGTAGGGCAGGGCAGGGTCTTCGGACACAATCAGCACCTTTAATTGGCCAGGAAACAAACACATCAGCTGGAGCGACAGCAGGCAAATGGGAGCACACACAGAGGCTCTGGAGCAGGACAGCTCTTACCCGGGCTCCGGGGTCGCGCGCCCGGATGGATCTGGCAGCAGCAAAAGCAGCAGTTCCTCCACCAATGAGCAGGAAAGGGACGTGGGATGGGACTTTGGGATGAGAGCCCGGAGCTGTGGGTGACAGAT
Source organism: Malurus melanocephalus (assembly GCF_030028575.1). Taxonomy (NCBI): domain Eukaryota; kingdom Metazoa; phylum Chordata; class Aves; order Passeriformes; family Maluridae; genus Malurus; species Malurus melanocephalus. The sequence goes on along the minus strand of NW_026623469.1, from coordinate 472,837 downwards.
GGGACAACTTACTGYAAATACAGGCAAGCAGCCCAGCCCCAGGACACCGAGTATGTCACCAGAGGCCTTCCACATCCAGACTTCATTTGGAAATTGTCCTCCAAATAMCTTCTGCCCCAGTACCCTTCCCTAGAACCCTGCTGCTGCTTCCCCAAAAACTGCTTCCTGCAAGAATCAATCAGATTTCAGCAAACTTGTTTTTCTAAGCAAGCCCAAAACTCTGCACTGGCCAAACAGTGAACAGTTTACAAGAAAGGGAAGAAGGGAAGTTCTCCAAAAGGCCAAGGCACATTTTACTGCAATACTGTTTAAAGAGACAACTTCTAAGTTCCTGCAGAAGGCACCTCCTCCCACGGGCAAGTCCTGTTGCTGAGCAACACACTGATAATCTGCAGGCAGGGACAAACCAGGCAGCTCAGTATCAGCACCACAACTCACCTGCTGTGCCCCGAGGTGTAGCACCCAAAAGGGAAGAAAGACATGGCTTAATTCAGTGAAACACAGGCTGCAGTTTGGGAGCYGCAGTTCAGGGCTGACTCCAGGATGAACAGGCACTCCACTAGMCAGGGAAAGAGGCCCTCTGCAATCACATTGTCCTTGCCAGACTGTACAAAGGTAAAGGCCAGAAGCAGGGCTCACTCCTTTCTCTGATTATCACTGAAGGAGCAAATGACAGAAATCAGCCGCAGGAGACATCCTGYTTCATCCTCAGGATGTTCTGTAAAACAGCTTGTTCTGGGTCATGGAGCCAGCATCATCTTCTGTGCTGGGAAGTCACAGAATCATAGAATCCCAGAATGGGTTGGGGTGGGAGRGACCTTAAAGCTCATCCAGTTCCACRCCCCTGCCTTGGGTAGGGACACCTTCCACTAGGCCAGGTTACTCAAAGCCCTGYCCAACCTGGCCTTGAATAGGAATTCAAAAACAATGGCACACACTGAGAGGTGACAATGCTGTGAGGGCATATCTGTGATTCCAGAGGGACTCTGTTCCATTTGTTCTGGAGGCCTCAAGATCATGAAGAACACAGGCAGCCCCACAAGTGGCAGGCTGGTACCCACCGGAGGGAGAGGACTCATCATCTTGGGATCGCGTGGTTACCGTCGAGACCCGGCTGATGAATCGCTCTTTGTTGTCCTTCAGTGTTTTGTACACCTGGAGACACACATGAGACATTTACCTTGCAGCACCAAGGCACCACCCTGCTGCTACCCGACAGGCTTTTGCCCACYACACGTGCTGGAAAAGCCAATGACAACACATGGGGCAAAATACAGCTCCCTGGACAAGGTGCCCATTGAGAATGTGCTCCGAAAATGACCTGCTCCACCTCGTGTGATGAGCTTTGCATGTSTGGCTTCTTCCCAGAAGCAATGAACTTTCTTGGAGGTGTTTGGCTGCACACCTGTTCCAAGGAGAACCAATGAAGGAAATGCAGCCAAACCAGCCCCAAGACCATGTGCAAGCTGGGTCATGACATGACACAAGGCTGCAGAAATGGAAGACAAATCCAAAGAAAAAGCATCCCCCAGCTTCCAAAGCCCAGAGMAGCTGGGCAGAGCCAACAAGCTGAGTGGATTTCTCTAGGCCAAGTGATACAGGCACGGTGGTGGCACTGACATGAGCAGTGCCTCCAGCCACAGGAGTGGGGCTGCTGCAGGGAATGGCCCTTGGACATGGAATCTCTTCCAGCTGAATGCTGACCTGGTTATATGACTGTGAAACTCAGGATACAGCAAAAGCAGAGTCTGCATGTACAATTTAATGGTACAGACAAGGAGAGAACATCTTTTACGTCATGTAAACTTCCAAGAAAAACTGGTAAYGGACAGGAGCTGAAGACAATGGGAGTGTTGGGAGCAGGTCAGAGTCCAGTATTTTTCCCCAAGGACAAAAAAAAAAAGAGGAAAGCAAACCTTTCTTTAAAGCAAAACCCAGCTKTGCTAATAATCTCTATCATGTGCATGACATCAAATTTCATTTGCCAATCCTCACAAGTTGGTGTTTTATAGCAAATAGTATCAAACAAGAATGGAGGAATTTAATGCCAGGCAGAAAAAAAGAGCATGGGACAAAAGCCTGTCCAGGGAACTGGAGAAATGCCAGAAATATTAGAAAACAAGAACTTGTCAGAGTTGAGAAGAATTAGGACAAAGGTATTTTTAATGCCTTTTGCTCAAAGACAGAAAAATCAAGGTTAACAATCCACCTTTGCCTTTACAAGCAGAACCAGGAAGAGTTTAAGCAAGTCCAAAGGGCAGCATACAGCAAATTAAACCTGATCCCATACGAAGAAACACTATTATGCACAGGCAAAACATCAGATCAGGCCTTGAGGATAAATATTTCCAATGGGACAGTGTCAACTTATTTCTAGTCAGAAACTGAATTACACTTTGCCAGGACACGGGTGATGTTTCAGTGCTCTTCCCTGAGGAAATGATCAGCTTGGACAAGTTTTCTTCCCTCTTGCACGCTTATAATCAGTTATTGTTTCCTTTTCTGCACGCCAACATTACTGATATCAGGAGAGATGCATCAATTAATAATTTGTGCCCTTACATGATCACAAACCCAAGATAGCCAGTTTGGGTTTAGATTTACTTAACGTGGAAAGATTAATTCTAAGGCAGGTTTTGCCAATAAGAACTGCACTGCTTGGCAACATCCAATTTGTAACCTTGAGTTGTTTGGCAATGTCCCTTGAAAATGAAATAACTGAGGCCAGCGAGCACAAAGAGGGCTGGAAGTGAAGGGTAACAGGGTGGGAGGTACAGACAGGTGCCCCCCTCCACCCTCCCACCCAACAAACACATTTAGTGAAGCATCTTACATAAGCTCCTGTCCCAGTGACTGTTCCTCCCACTATTAAGTATAACAAGAGGTTGCTGCCAGCTTTGCCAGGAACACCTGAAGACGTCAGGGATCTAGAAGGGCACCTTAGCTGATGGCATTGCAAAACTGCAGGTGAAGACAGGCAATGGAAGAGAAGAGGGAAAGAGCTGAATATTAGGAAGAATTCTTGATTAAATAGGTCTTGGGAAAAGCAGTATGCTTTGTAATTTCAGCTACCTTGTCTGCAAAAAAAAAGCAGCAGGATACAGGAAAGAATTAAATTTAATGTAAATAGGAAAGTATTTTTCTTCCATGCACTGTTTTGAATTATTTTCCTCTTTCCAGGAGCTTCCTTAGGAGAAAATCAGAATTTGGAACTTTTAATGAAGATGATCCTCCAAGAAAAAGAGCTTGGAAACAAAGATTTGTGTGATGTAAATTTGGGATCTATCCACTCCCAGGCATGCTGATACTCTTCAGTTCTCTAGAAATGTCATTTACTCTTTAAGTCAGGCTGAAAACCTTTATCCTTTTCAAGTAGGATATAAATGTTCACCATTTAGGGGTTGATTTGGTATTCTTACACAAGTTAAACAAATGTTCTGAACTGAAATTTGGCAACAAATTATTTGCTTTAATAATAACTCCTGTACAAGACAACATATAGAGCTGTGGTTGGTCATAACAAAAAAAACTCAAGAATGCCTTTAAGGCAAAAAAGYTTAAAAGGTAACTGAAATTACAGTTAAAACCCAAGTAATCATAAGAAGTTAATTTCCATTTAGCTCCCCTTGAAGTTTTCTGAAGGCTGAAGGAGGAAACAGAGTTAAAGCTACAGAGATCAAAAGCTGAGCAGAGAGCTGGAATATAGCAGATGCTCGACAGGAGAGATGGATTACGGCTTCTTCCCAGGAACCACCTTTCTACTTACATAGGCACCTGCTCCTAAGGTGGACAAGCTCACAATAAGGACAAAAACCGAATTACTGCCCTTTCCCCCAGGCACGCCTGTGCTAGCCACTTGTCTGCTCWGCTGCAGGTCTGGGGACACATTCCAGTGTTGCAACAACGTGCCTAAGGAACACAATTTATTGGAGAAAACAACACAAAAACACTGTCAATACAAAGGTAAGTCTGAAAATTTAGAGAGTAAGTCAGTGCTGAACTCAAATTCCTGGTTTGGAAAACCCAGCACCACATCTGAGCAACTGCGGGGAATTATCCTGAGTCACAACAGTGTGCTCTGGATACTAAACCGCAGTGGGCAGCAGTGGATACCAAAATCTATAAGATCAAGGGGTAAMAGAGCTAATTGATAGCATGAGTATCTTTAGGCAGCTGGAAGGACTGCCTGCAGCTGGAGCCTCCAGCCACACAAGGCTGGGCGRGCACAGAGATGTGTACTGGTGGTTCCTACACCTTCTCCAGGCCTCTCCTGTTCGAGGATGCACCTGGCTCCGGCACAAGCAAGCAGAGGCTGAGGTAATCTGGCCAGGGCAGGCAGTAGGCATGGTTACACCGGCACCAAACTCCCTCTGCTCACACAGCAAATTCCACCGTGGTAAACCACCACCAGGAATGGGGTTCTGCTAGCAAAAAGGGCATYCCCAATGGAAATGAGCAGATCCAGGTGCAGGCACCTCCCGCCGCGCAAGCTGCACAAGGAGCCCCCCYGGCTGAGCCACTGCACAGCGCTTTATTTCTGTCATCAAATCACGGCCTGCGGCCGCCCCAATTCATCCCTAAATGGAGCCGTGGCGGGGACTACTCCGAGCACCRTTGCCAGCATGGCCGATGCTCCCGGGAGAGGTTTGGGCTCTCTCCATCCCCATGCCCAAGCGGACACCTCCACCTGCTCCCCGCCCGGCGAGTGCTGAACCCGCCTCACCTCCGCCTCAGGGCACTTATTTGTGATAAAAACCACCACGAGAAAGGCGACCAAGGTCCCAAACAGCTCCGCGTATCTCAGGCTGTCCCACTGTTTTCCCTCCCCTTCCCGGAGCAGCCGCCCCTCCGCTGCCCCGCGCCTCCTCCCGCAGCGCTCCGGGCAGGGCCGTGCCCGCGCCGCTCACAGGSAATGACCGCCCGGCCCGGTGTCCCCGGCAAACAGCGCTCCCGGCCGGGACCCGGCCCTGGGGCGGGGGCGCCGGGCCTGTGCCAGCCCCGGACCGCGGGACGGAGCGTTTCGATCCGCGCGCGGGATGCAGCCGCGGCGGCGGCGGGAATGGCGCCCGGTCCCCCGGTCCTCCGCCACCCCCGGCCCCGGCCCGGCCCCAGGACCCGCGCACGACACTGACCCGCGTGGGCGCGTCCCCGCGGTGGAGGGCGCAGGGCGCGCACCAGGGCCGCGCGGCAGCAGAACATGTCGCCGGTGTCTCTGTCGCGGCCCCGCCGGCCCGGCCCGGCCCGGCCCCGCCGCGCACGCGCCTCTCGCCGCTTCCGGGGGCCGCTCCGCGCCGCCGCCTCGATGGTGCCGCCGCCGCCGCCGCCATGTGGCGGTCGCCCCGCCGCCTCCCGCGCCCGCTCTGCCGCGCCGCCGCCACCGGATCCGACCGCCGCCTCCTGCTCTCCACCCCCATCTTCTACGTGAACGGGCCGCCGCATATCGGGCACCTGTACTCGGCGCTGCTGGCCGACGCGCTGCTCCGCCACCGCCGCCTGCGCACCGCCAGCCCGGTCCGGCTCTGCACGGGTTAGCGACACCCCCGCTCCGAGCCCCCTTATCCAGGGTGACCCCTTCTCGCGGGGCTGACCCTCCTCCCCGGGACTGACCCCCTTCCCCGTGTGTCCAGCTTGGTCCCGAGGCCCCTGTGTCCCCGCGGGGCTGTGGGCTGCGGCCTCTCCCTACGGCCCCGCGGTCTGTCTCCGTTTCAGGGACCGATGAGCACGGGCTGAAGATTCAACAGGCCGCGGCCGCGGCGGGGACGTCGCCCCCGGAGCTCTGCGAGCGGGTCTCGGGGCTCTTCCGCCAGGCCCTGACCCAGGCCGGCGTCGCCTACACCGACTTCACTCGYACCAGCGAGCCGCGGCACCAGCGAGCTGTGAGGCATTTCTGGGGGGCCCTCCGCGATGGCGGGGTGCTCTACAAGGGCTCCTACGAGGGCTGGTACTGCACGGCCCAGGAGAGCTTCCTGCCCGAGAGCCAGCTCGCCGAGCGCAAGGATGCTCAGGGCCGCCCGTGCAAAGTGTCCTTGGAGACCGGCCATGAGGTAACGGCGCTACAGGAGCACTGCGTACTCACCAGCCGCTCTGCTCCGGCCAAACTTGGGGTGTTTTATGCTTCCTGTGGCCTTTCGTTAAGTTGTGTCGGCTGAGACTCGCCTGTATTTCAACAGTGTGTCATCTCTCAGTGCAGAAATGACCTGAGTGCTGGGCTGATCCCCAGCGTGTGGAGCAGGAGAGGGGGATTGTGCCCCTCTGCCCTGCTCAGGTGAGACCCCCCCACCTGCAGAGCTGCCTCAGCCCTGGGGGCCCAGCRCAGGARGGACATGGAGCTGTTGGAGAGAGTCYGGRGAAGAACACTAAGATGATSAAAGGAGCAGCTCTGCTGTGAGGAAAGGSTGAGGGAATTGTTCAGCCTGGAGAAGAGAAGCTTTGGGGTAACCTAATTGTCCCTTCCAGTACCTGAAGGGAGCCAACAGTGAAYATATAGAGAGCCTATTTATGAGGACCTGGAGTGACAGAACAAGRRGGAATGGCTTCAAAGAGACAGGGTTCGATGAGATATTGGGAAGAAACTCTCCTCTGTGAGGGTGATGAGGTACTGGCACAGGTTGCCCAGAGAAGTTGTAGCTGCCCTATCCCTGCCAGGCTGAACAGGGCTTGGAGCAACCTGGGATAGTGGAAGATGTCCCTGCCCATGGCAGGGGGGGGGGACTGGATGGTCTTTAAGGTTCCTCCCAAGCGAAACCACTCTGGGATTCTGTGATTCACTGTGTTATAGAGGTGAATGGGGATCTCAGGGAGAGCTGGCAGACCCCACGTGACAGGTGCACAATGCAGCTACATGCCATCAGAGGGTCCAGCTTCTGTTGGGTCCACAGACTGCTGGCCTGGGAATGGTGTTTGATTGGGRTGATGAGAGAAGCTAGCTGAACAGGAGGATAAGGATGTTCCTTGGGGGTTCTGAATTTCAGACCTATTTTGTGAGACAAAATAGCATGACTCTGAGCATTTACCAATCTCTTTACATGGGTTTTGGTCCTGCCTAAAGCTCTAAATCACCTGCCTGTGGTCAGCCTGGTGGCTGAATGAGCCACATGTGGTAGGCCCAGGAATGTGGTACCTGCCTGAGAGTCTCTTTTCTAGAAGGTGTRGAGTTACATGATGTAATCCAGCAGCTACAGATAACCCTGCTCAGATCTCAGCACAGGTTAATGCTCCTGTGTTACTTGAGGCTGGGATGTGTGAGTGTTGGTCCACACAGAAAGGGCTGTATTGGCAAGTAAAAACTCTTGAGAAAGCACCTAACATAATTGGGGGAAAGATAAGTTTCCAGGCAAAGAAACCATTCTTTAGACCTAAAACAGGCAGCAGACTTCAAAGTCAAGCATAACCTGAGAACAGTTCTGGCCTTGCCTATGTATTGAGCTGTCCAAGGAAACAGGAGTACGCATGGAGCATAAAAGCTCTTGCAGAGTGGTGGGAAGGGATAGAAGGGTTCATCTCCAACCTGAAAGAGGCAGTTGGGCAGTTCATTCCTTGGGAATTTTGTAAAGGAAAAGGGGGAGTTTGCACATGCCGTAAACCTCAGACTTCTGGTGAGTTGAGCGGATTCTGGCGTCCAGTGTAGCCTGGCGGTGAAGATGTACAGCTTGTCGTTAAATGATGTTCTTCAGGTCTTCCTTGTACCGTGCAAGATTGCTGACCCAGCCAAGGATCCCTGAGTGCCTTACACAGCTCACTCGTACCACATCCACCCACCAAGTTTTCACGGGTTTAGCTAAATGTGTCATTTAATGGATTTAACTGTGGGGGAGAAGTGCTGTCAGTGCTGTGAGCAAACAAAGTTAGTGACTGAGATGCAGTAAAGCATAAACTGAGGAAAAAGGAATACGATCCCTGGAGAATGAAGGCAGGCACCAGGACTGGCAGTAGGGCAGGTAAATTACAATGTAATTTTGTCTTTTCATGATTTTCCAGCATTCCAAAACTATCTTTTTAAGGTGTAATCTTATCTCACTCACTTGTTTCTGATGTCACATCAACCTGGTGGGTAGAAAGGTGTTCCTTCCCAGGGTTACAAGCATTTTTAAAAACAGTATGCTGAACCATCCCAGGTGCCTGATCCTAAGGAGACAGTGTCTTGGGTAAGAAGGTTCCTGCTAGTCATGGAAAGATGCTGAGGGCTTCCCATGGCATGGGAGGACAACCAAACACAAGGAGTTGCCTACAAACTCTATGCTAAGCATAGTGTGTGCAAATTATTGGCCTGTTCTTGGGGCCATAATCCTTTCCTCTGCTGCTGTCTCAGGTGCACTGGACCAAGGAGGAGAATTACATGTTCAGGCTCTCAGCATTCCGGGATCCCTTGCAGAACTGGCTCCGGGACAACCCACGTGCTATTTTTCCTGACCCTTTCTACCAGTRCGTGCTCCGCTGGCTGGACGAGGACTTGCCAGACTTGTCGGTGTCTCGTGAGCGAAGCCGGCTGCAGTGGGGCATCCCTGTCCCCAGCGACCCCACACAGACCATCTACGTCTGGGTGGACGCCCTGGTGAACTACCTGAGCGTGGTGGGGTACCCTGAGAGCCACGGGGTATGGTGGCCGTCCGTGCACCATGTCGTCGGCAAGGACATCCTCAAGTTCCACGCGTTGTACTGGCCAGCGCTGCTGCTGGCAGCAGGCTTGGACCCCCCCGAGCGCATCCTGGTGCACTCCCACTGGACTGTGCGTGGCCAGAAGATGTCCAAGAGCCTGGGCAATGTGGTGGACCCCACCGTGTGCATGGAGCAGTACGGCGTGGATGGGTTTCGGTACTTCCTTCTGCGGCAGGGCGTCCCGGAGCGGGACTGTGACTACTATGATGAGAAGGTGGTGAAGCTGGTGAATTCGGAGCTGGCAGATGCACTTGGGGGGCTGCTGAATCGCTCAACAGCYCCCAGCATTAACCCCAGCAACACCTACCCGTGCTTCTCAGAACCCTGTTTCCCAAAGGTCCGGGATTCCAGGGAGGCAAAAGCCACGGGCAGGGTGTCTGCTGAGGACTATGAGCTTGTGGCAGCAGTGGCCTCGCTGCCTGCACAGGTGRATGGTTATTTTGAAGGCTTCCAGATCTACAAGGCTTTGGAATGCATTGCACAGCATGTTCGGCAGACCAACGGCTTCTTCCAGAGACACCGGCCTTGGAAACTTGACCGAAGGGACMCTGCAGAGCAGCTCTGGCTGGACACCATCCTCCACGTCACACTGGAGTGCCTGCGTGTGTACGGGCTGCTCCTGCAGCCTGTGGTCCCACACGTGGCAGACAAGCTGCTGTCCCGGCTGGCTGTTGGGCCAGGAGAGAGGGATCTCTCTGGTCTGAGATTCCTGGCGCGCTATGACGGGAAGCCGTGTCCYTTTGAGGGGAGGCAGCTTGGACCTGACACTGGCATCTTGTTCCACAGGCTGGGGAAGTCAGAAAGTRTGAAGAAAAGAAAGCAAGAAGCTCAAGTCCATGACCAACAGCTTGTGTGAATAAAAATCTCCAGGAATTCCTGGAAAACATTGTCTTTGTTAGAAGCACTTTACCTCCCATTTGTGGTGTTAGTGTGGAGGGGTGGGAAGCCGGCCTGAGCAGGCTTGCACTGTCAGAGTCACACGTGCTTGGGCAGGTGATTGTGTGAGTGGGGCTGAGGGCTTGGGAAGCTCAGGTGGCACCCTCAGAACACCTGAGTACCTGAGTGAGTAACTGAACTGAAGACATGGCCTCGGCTTTTCACATTGCTGCTTTTTTGCCCTGATGTATTTTATGGGATATTTATCCTCTTGAAACAGGAAATTTCCTGCATAGTCCTGGGGTTTTCCTACAGTCCCTTTGCATGTGTCTCTCACAGAACCACAGAATCCCTGACTGGTTTGGATTGAAAGGAATTTAAAGCCCATCTTGTTCCACCCCCTGCCATAGGCAGGGACACCTTCCACTAGACCAGGTTGCTCCAAGCCTCATCTGACCTGGCTTGGAACACTTCCTTCCTTTACTTTGTCTGATATGAGGAGCTGCCAGGTGTTCTGCTGAGGCCATTGTGACTTAAGATGTGGCACACAGTCTGCTCATCCATCCTTTCCACAGACAGTGGCTCCCACCTTGCTCACTCTAGGAATCCTTTCTTGGGTGGACGTTCAGGCTGAGTATCCAGGAGGATCAAGCAAGCTCTGAGGAGAGATAGGGTTGGTCCTGGGCCTCCTTGGTGCCGTTCTCTTTGTGCAGGGAGGTGGATGCATAGTCACTGTGCAGTCAATGTGCAATTCAATCTTACTTTCGATTCATAGGTTTTTAGCCGGGTCAGAAGTAGCTGGGGGTGGTCAGAAATGTTCCTGTGGGGGCCTGGTGCCCATGGATCTTTGCCCTCAGCTGAGCTTCCTTTGTGGACCAAAACAAGTCTGAATCAGCCTCAACTGGGACAATTCTGTGTGACTGCTATTTATTCCAAGGGCAGGGTGGTGCAGTGATCAGACAGTGGGTCTCATTCAGTGGTGCAGACTTGCAGATGTGACCAGAATGGGAAAGGGGGAATGTGTTTCTTCAGACTCAGCTTCCTGAGGCTTTTCCACCTGCTGCAAGGCYTAGTGCACCCTGTTCTATGTGCATTCTGCTGGAAGCAGCTGAGCACTGACACTCTGAGGTAGCGGTCACCCAGTGGGATAACCTGATAACTCAGCTTCCAGCTCCTCCAGGTCTCATCAGTGCTGGCGCTGCTGAAGTAATCTTCTTTCAGAGGCCATATTGGTGGGCTGTGAGCTCTTTTGGGATTGCCTGTGTGAGCAGGAGCAATGCAGCCCCTGGGGTTCTGCCCCATGTTGCCATCAGTCCCTATGCCACCCTCACTGCCACAGTCCAATGCTGTCCCAGTCCAGCTGACCTGAGTCCCCTCATCCCTTCCTGCCATGGCTCTCCTCTCCTCCTGTGGACTGACACTTCTCGCTCCTGCAATCCTTGTATGCAGCCTTCCCACTACATCCCCGATGTCCTCATGCTGTGGATGCTGCCTCCCCACTGACCCTGTTCCTTGGGGACATAAGGGGCACATCCCCGTCCTGGTYCTTCTGATGCTGCCACACGGGGGCTGTGGCTGCCCAGCCGGACATGCGGGGAGGGTCATTTTGGTACCGGACACCTCTTGGCATTGGGAACGTGCGGGTGTTCGTRTCCCCCAGTGTCTGGTGCCGCCTCGCTGTGCCCCTCTGTCGCCTTGCTCCCTCCCGGGAGGGGCCGTTCCGCTCCACGCAGCCCTGCCGGTCCCCACCGGGTAGCTGGGAATGCCCGGCTGAAGGCACTCGGTACCCGGTCCGTGGCTCGGCGCGGGGGCTGGCGGGGCAGGGCAGGAGCTSTGACGGTGCCGATGCGCGGAGTTGCGCGGTACCGGTGCGCGGGGCGGGATCATGCGCTGCCGTAGCCGGTGCGTGGGGCGGGGCTGTGCCGGTGCCGCTACACGGGGCGGTGCCGGTGCCACTACCCGCGGCTGTGCCGGTGCCGGCAGGCGGGGCGGAGCCGGTGCCGTAGCCGCTGTGCGGGGCGACGCGCCCCTATGAGCCGGTGAGGCGGCGGCGGTGCGGGAGGGATGGCGGCGGGCGGCGGCGGGGGACGGCCGCCGGGCCCCGACCCCGCGCTGGAGCCCTACGTGCAGACCCGCATCTTCAAAATCATCGTGATCGGAGATTCCAACGTGGGCAAGACGTGCCTGACCTTCCGCTTTTGCGGGGGCACCTTCCCCGGCAAGACCGAGGCCACCATCGGCGTGGACTTCCGCGAGAAGACGGTGGAGATCGAGGGGGAGCGCATCAAGGTGGGCCCCGCACCGGCTCCGGGCTGGCTGACACCGGCCCCGGAGGGCTCCGCTCAGTCCCTGCTGGGTCCCACACCAGCCCTGGTGGGCCTCGCTTCGCCCTCTGTGGGTTYCACACCGGCTCCATTGGGCCCTGCTCCATCCTCGGTGAGCTCTGCTCTGTCCCCGCATCGGCCCCGACCTGGCCGGCAGCGGCCCCAGCAGCGATGGCAGCGAGTCCCCATCCCTGCCCCTGCCCTGGGGCTGCCTCTTGCCAAACCCCTCCTGGGGGCTTTTCCTTTCATCGCAGTTGGAGGGAGGGAACGGCGGCGCCAGGGAAGAATTCTCGTCCCTGTGTTGCAGAGATGCCCCTGGGCTAGTCCCTGCTGTCTTGTCTCTGTTTCTGGGGTTGGCTTGAGCTGCAGTRATCAAAAGTGATGGCTCAGGGTGAGTCACAGCCACCCTTCCGATGGGCACAGCTGGATCGTCAGGCACTGGGGTGGCTCCAGCCTCAGACACTGGAGCAGTGGAGGGATAGAACAGTGGAGGGATGAAGGACATAGCCCAGTGCTACAGGCAGGGTGTCTGGCAGGCAGAGGGCAGTGGGATGGCAGCAGCCATGCTGAAAGGCCGAGAGCTCACCCAGGCCAGSAGCAGCAGGCTCAGCAGCTGTGCAGTGCTGCTGGAACCTGCTCCCAGCTGGCACCGGGAGCTGCGACTGCAGCAGGACTGGAGCAGGATGAATTTGCTTATGAAGGCTGGAGTGACACCTGTAAGGAATGATCAGCCCAGACCTGGAGAACTCTGGCTGGTGTGTCAGAGCAGATCTGCCACTGGTGGTGGAGCTTGTTCTGCTCAGCTGTGGGGTTCAGCACCTGCAGCCTCTGAGSCTGGTGCTGGAAGAACTAACATCAGTGCTGTATTGACAGATGGCTGATCCAAAGTTGAAGATACAATCAAACCAGAGCTTGTGTTGGTGGGTAAGAGCTTCAGTTGTGCTTCTAGGCTGTCCATGAATATTCTTCCCACTCTCCTTTAGAGGTGCTCATTCTCCCTGCTCTCCCCAGCTCTGTCCAGCCCCATGGACCTGTGCCAGTGTGAGCTGTGGTGCAGGCTGGCATGGAGCCTGTTCGTTGCCACTATCTGGAAAATGTTGCCAGGTTTTCTACCTTAGGGCATTATTTGAGCTCCAGTGGGCAGGAGTGGCAGGCAGTGCAGCAAACTGGCCTTTTCCTGGGATAGATATCCAAGAGAGGAGGTGAGAGGTGGGAGAAGGACCCTCCCTTTCTTGCTCTGCCTGGGAGACACTGGCCCTGAAAGCACTGAGCAGCAGCTCTGCTTTGCCAGTGTTTTTCAATTGGAAAGACTCCGAGGTAGGTGCTGTCTCCGTGGGTGCAGAGCAATTTGGATTAATTTGAAGTTACCACTTCCAGGCTACAAACCATTACCAGGAGAACCCAGAGACCCCTGGGGCACCCTGCTGGTTATCAGTGTTCAGCCAGATGTGGTGTCACTGACCAGCACTATCTAGGCCCAGACATTCAGCCATTCCCAATCCACCAAGCTCTGTGCTCATCCAGCCCAGATGGATCCATCTTGGCATCTCTGTCCTTTGGGTCRAGAAGGAGTCGTCGATGGTGTCCAGGAATGTTGTGGATTGCCTGTGCCTTGCTGTGCTGTCCTTCCAGGAGGTGTTGGGGTGACTGAAGTTCTCTGTGAGAACCAGGGCCTGCAAACACAAGGCTGCTGCTCGCTGTCCATAGAGAACCTCACTTGTTTGCTGTTCCTGGCCAGGTGGAATAGCAGAGACCCTCTACAATGTCACCTGTGATGTCCTGCTCTTTTATCCCTCCCATATCCTCACCCATTCCCCACAGAGCTTCTGGCCCTCCCACTGTGCTCCTACACAAAGGGTGGCTCCCCCTCCTCATTTTCTGTTTTCCTCTGCGAAATCATCAGAATTCTTGTTCATGGCGTAGGATTTGGTGCGCAAATAGACGTGGATCCATTGGAATGAGTCCAGAGGAGSCTGCAAAGATGCTCTGAGGGCTGAAGCCATTCTGCTMTGAAGACAGGCTGGGAGAGCAGTGGTTGTTCAGTCTGGAGAAGGCTAGATGGGGGAGGCCTTAGACCCCCTTCCCCTTCCAGTGTCTAAAAGGGTTCCAAGAGAGCTGGAGRGGGACTTTGGACAAGGGGGAGGGACAGGACARTGGTCTTGAGCTGGGGCCATTAAGGAGRGSAGKTTTAGACTGGATTTTGGGAMGAAATTCTTGGCTGTGAGGGTGGTGAGGCCCTGGCACAGGGTGTCCAGAGAAGCTGTGGCTGCCTTGTGCCTGGCAGTGTCCAAGGCCAGGTTGGACAGGGCTTTCAGCAACCTGGGATAGTGCAAGGYGTCCCTGCACATAGCAGGGGGTTGGACTGGATGATGTTCAAGCTCTCTTCCAGTCCAAACTGTGCTGGGACTCTGAAAGCTGGACAGCAGGAAGCCCTCCTGCRGCCCCCACCCCATGGCCCTGCCAGGGCCACGCTCCACACTCCACACTCCTGTAGCCTCCCTTCTTGTCTGCTTCCCTTCCCAGGTGCAAGTGTGGGACACAGCTGGTCAGGAGAGGTTTCGGAAGAGCATGGTGGAGCACTACTACCGCAACGTGCACGCTGTGGTCTTTGTGTACGACGTGACCAAGATGAGCTCCTTCACCAACCTCAAGACGTGGATCGAGGAGTGCAATGGGCATGCAGTGTCCCCGCTTGTCCCCAGGGTGCTCGTGGGGAACAAGTGTGACTTGAAAGACCTGATTCAGGTGCCATCCAGCCTGGCYCTCAAGTTTGCCGATGCTCACAACATGCTTTTGTTTGAGACCTCAGCCAAGGACCCACAGGAGAGCCAGAATGTGGATGCCATTTTCATGTGCCTGGTGTGCCGGCTGAAGGCACAGCGCTTGCTGCCCTGCCGGGACACAGAGGGCTGGCCAGCGCAGCCCCAGCCACATTGCCGGCGGCTGGACGAGGCCAGTGGGAAGGGCTCCTGCCCATGCTAAGCAGGACCCGCCTGGACCCCAAAAAAGGCTCTGAGCTCCCTGCGCTCATGTTGGAAATAATACAACTTTTAATTTTTTTTTAAATTTTATTTCTCTAGTCAGGCTTGGTTTGCCTTTGCCKTGGGGAAARGAATTTTAATTTTTTTTTAGGGGATGAGGGCCCCACTCAYCGGATATGAGCTTGACACCTCAAAAGACTTGATACCCAAAAAGATGACTCCATCAACAGAACATTTATGGCCATCAGAGAACAGTGAACATCTACTCCAGACACTACTCCCTGGCACGGTTGGATACCCCTGGTCCAGAAAAGASTGATACAGGAATCAAGGAGTGAGGACCTAATTAGCATCAGARGCGAAGAAATCCCGATCCAAYAGGAAACCAAATACTAAGAACTACGCAACTTGGGACCAATGAACATTGAACAATGGATTTCTATGSGTTTGGGACTGTATAAAATTTGGGAAAAATTTAGTAAAATTTATGTGTGTATGGAATATTTTCAGTGGCACATCCTGGCCAGTAATAAAGTAATGCCTGATTCTCTATCACTTCAAATATAGTGTTAGAGGGTTTTTGTTTTTCCAGCAGTTTCGGTGATACTCCGACTCTTGCTTTGCGCCTCAGCGCAGTCGGCCGCAATCGGCTGTCACCGGCTGTAATCGGCTCGTACACGCTCGGGTACGGTTCGGTGGATAGCGCTCGGCTACAATCGTTCCTGTTCGGTTCTGCTCGGGTTATCTCGGTAATTATCGACCTAACTCGGTTCCAGTCGGCCCGGCTCGGCCACGCTCGGCTGCACTCGGCTCTAATCGGTAGACTCGTCTGCTCCCGAGTATGACCGCGTCGGCTCGGGGCGGGGCGGYTCCGCGCGCAGGCGCAGTGCTCGCCGCCGCCGCCATGAAGTAGGTGTGGGGTGTGTGAGGGGGGAAGGTCGGGCCTGGTCCTGTCCCGCCGGTCCCGGTGCTGACGGTACCTCGCCCGCAGCCCCCTGACGAAGGTGAAGCTGATCAATGAGCTGAACGCGCGGGAGGCGGAGCTGGGCGTGCAGGATACGGTGTCGTGGCACGCGGAGTACAAGGACAGCGCTTGGATCTTTGTGGGTACAGAGCGGGCCGGGGGCGGGGTGGGGCCCGGCGGGGGCTGGTGCCGGTGCTGTTGACCCGTTCCCTCCCTCCCCTCTCCCCGCAGGCGGACTTCATTACGAGCTGACGGAGGGAGATGTCATCTGCGTATTTTCGCAGTAAGTACCACAGCCCCGGCCCCGGCGCCGCAGGCGCTGCCGCGGAAGGCTGATAGTGTGTCACAGGTACGGCGAGGTCGTCAACATCAACCTCGTGCGGGACAAGAAGACCGGGAAGTCCAAAGGCTTCTGCTTCCTCTGCTATGAGGACCAGAGAAGCACCATCCTGGCTGTGGACAATTTCAATGGGATCAAGGTGAGTGGAGTTCAGGTGCTGCCGTGGCTCCCTGAGTACCTTTTCACATAGGCAGCAGCCTCGGGAGCTGCCCGTGACAGCCCGGTCCCCACAGATCAAGGGGCGGACCATCCGTGTGGACCACGTGGCCAACTACCGGCCCCCCAAGGAATCCGAGGACTGGGATGATGTGACCAGAGCCCTCCATGCTAAGGGCTGCGGGGTCAAAACACCATCTCACACTTCATCCGACTCCATGTCAGAGGATGACGATGTGCCCGTGAGAAAGCAGAAAGGTGAGGAGTGTTCCTGGCAGGCTGGATCCCAGGTGGGAGTGCCCATGGTAGGGTTTGGGGAGTGGAGTCTGCATGGAGAGACGATTGGAGGAAGGAAAGTGGGCACGCAGTGGGCACATGTGTTGGTTTAGGGTGCTGAGGAGATGCTCAAAAATGGGAGAGGGCAAAGAGGGAAAAGAGTGTTCGGGTCTGGAAAGGGAATTTCCACAGGGTGGATCACAATATTAGTGAGGAASGGGAATGAAAATGAGGTTCTCAGCATTCCAAGCAATGTGGAAATGCCCAGCCTTGCTGGGAAGGACATGATGTGAGTATTAAAGAGAGAAGTGGGATGGCTGCAGCTGGAGGAGAAAAGGTGATGATTGGAAGTGGACTGGAATCTGCCTGAGGAGGAAGCAGGCTGGGAAATTGGGTGGAGGGGGAGAATTTGTAGTGACTGGAAGAGGAGTTGGAATGGTGCTGTGGTGCCAGGCAGAACCTACGAGCTCAAGGTGCTCCTGGAATTCAGTCTGTGCCAAAGTATGAACCCTTGTTCCAGAGAAACAGCGGAGCAGAGCAGAACGGTCAAAGTCAAGCCCGCAAGCTGAGAAGCGGATGAGCACAGAGGAACCACATCCCAGGATCAAGATCAAGAAAGAGAAGGAGGACCCTGGGTATGAGCGCTATGCTGGTGGGAGCTCTGACAGGAACCCCAGGACCAGAATGCAGCAGGATGACGAGCAGCGGCGGCACCAGCGGCACTCGGAGAGGAAAGGGGACAAGAACTGCCATGAGCAGAGGGGCCAAAGCAGCTCCTGGGAAGAGAGGGAGAAGAGGGAGGAGGCTGGCAGGAGGGGTGATGGACACAGCAGTCGGCAAGACGTTTCCCCTAGGGGAGGCAGATCCCGGGAGCTGCATTCCAGGCACAGGGAGCGGGGCTCAGGCAGAGACTCTGGCCGCTCCTGAGCCCCGGGTGAGCATTTGGGGCATGGGAGGCCCTGAGCCTGCCCAAACCTGCTCCAAGCTCCCAGGCTGCCACGGCTGGACCAGTCACCTGGAAGCTTCCCCTTGTCTMTCATCTCACCCTGGCCAGGGCTCTCTATGCTGTCTGTGCTGCCAGCCACGACAGGGATTTGTCCTTCAACTGTATAAAGAGGTGGAGTCTGGGAGCAGCAGGATGCTCCCCTTCCCTGAATCCCTGGGCCAGTGTCCCCTTCTTGCACTGTGGGGAGAAGGTGCTGGGTGTCTTGTTGGGTTTGGACCCTGTGCCCACCTGGCATCTCCTGGGTTCCATGATGGACCCACAGGGCTGTGCCTCTCTGTTGGGGTGACTCATCATGGATTTGTTTAAAGGTTTCTTAATAAAAATTCCTGTTAGGGAAAAGTTGGTCCTGGAAGCAGTCTTCTTGTYCCTGGGCCAGGGAGGAGGTGGCATATTTTTTTCTTACACTGATTTTGGGCTTATTTGGCTGGAAAACCTAGAGTGCTGGAGTGGGGAATTTACAGAGTGGAGAAGGGAGGGGCTTTAGCTGGATTTGGTTCCTACGGGGAGTAATCTCTCCAATCCGGGTCCACGAGGATTCCAGGTGCAAGGAGGGAATTTTTCCCCGAAGCAGTCGGAACCGCTCCCAGAGGCGCCAGATGTGGGGTCCGGCGGGGGCTGGGGTGGGGGCAGCCTGTGCGGCTTCCACTGTCCCGAGCACGGGTGTTCCGGGGAGGGCGGGCGGTGTGGTCCCGGTGCGGTGCGGTCCCGGTGCGGTCGGTCCCGAGCGGTGCGGTCCCGGTGCGGTCCCGGTGCGGTCGGTCCCGGTGCGGTCGGTCCCGAGCGGTGCGGTCCCGGTGCGGTCGGTCCCGGTGCGGTCGGTCCCG
>NW_026623469.1:439841-453743 GCF_030028575.1 Malurus melanocephalus | reverse complement strand
CGGTCCCGGTGCGGTGCGGTCCCGGTGCGGTCGGTGCCGCCGGGGGCCGGCAGGGGGCGCGCGCGGGGCGGCGGTGCCGATCCCTGTTCCGGTTCCGGTCCGGCCCGGTGGCGGCGGCGGCGCGCGGCGGTGTCCGCCCGCCATGCAATGTCAGCGCTCAACTGGAAACCCTTCGTATATGGCGGGCTCGCCTCCATCGTGGCCGAGTTCGGTGAGGTGCAGGGCCCGGGCGGGACCGGGGCCGGGCGGGACCGGTACCAGTACCGGGAGGCGCTGATGCCGGTGTCCCCGCTGTCCCCGCAGGCACGTTCCCCGTGGACCTCACCAAGACGCGGCTGCAGGTGCAGGGGCAGAGCACCGACGCGCGGTTCCGCGAGGTGCGGTACCGGGGCATGTTCCACGCGCTCTTCCGCATCTGCCGCGAGGAGGGCGGACGGGCCCTGTACTCGGGGTGAGCACCGGCGCCGGGCCATCGGCAGTGGATCCCATCCCCCCGGGGCCCCCATCCATCAGYACCGGAACCCCCACCCGTGTGCCAGGGGACCCCCTACTCGTCCTCCATCCGGCCCCGCGCTGCCATCCACGCCCCCGGACCTCCCCGGTGCCTGCCCGTCGGGCTCAGCATCTCCCACCGCCTGTCTGGGCCCCCTCTGCGGCCGCAGCATCGTCCCGCCTATCCTGAACCTGTTCTCCAGCCCTTCGCAGGTTTCAGCCTCATGCCGACATCCCCCTCCACCCACCCCAGGTTCTCCCACTGCCACCCCGGGGCTTCCCCCACACCCTGGCATTAACCMCTGCCTTCCCCGGGTCTCCCCCCGCCATCCCGGGTTCTTCCCCACCGCCCAGCCCGGTTCTGCTTCTGTCCTGGCCCCCCTTCCCAGTCTGGGTCCCCTCTTACACTTGTCACGGCATTGCCCCTTGCTCCGTGCTCCTCCCGACCCCACCGTTGCCTGCACGCTGCTGCGACCCGCGGGATCCCTGCCGGCCTGAACCCCTGAGCCCAGAAACGTTCCTGGTTTTCACGAGGCAGGGAGCCAGGCCAGGACTGCGTGGGTGCCAGCCCCTGGCACTGSGGGGTGCGTGGGGCAGTCCCGGGTTATCCCGGGCAGAGCTGCATTTCTCGGAGCCGCCGCAGGGAAGTGTCTGGCCCTGGAAAGTTGGCGGCGGGTGAGGAGCGGCTCGTGGGTATGCTCAGGGTCCATTCCCCCTCAGGATCGCCCCGGCACTGCTGAGACAGGCGTCCTATGGCACCATCAAGATCGGGATCTACCAGAGCTTGAAGCGGCTCTTCGTGGATCGCATGGAAGGTCGGTGTCAGGGAACGGCAACACGGGCATCTCCCAGCTCCCCCACCTCACTGGGCTGTGTGTTCTGCTCCTTCCTTGCTCTGTTCTTCCTACCCCAAGATTCCCACAGGAACAGGGCTCTGTTACTGGGCACTGTGGTTTTATTTGCCAGTGAGAGCAAGGATTGGTTTCAATCCCTCACTGTGCTCTGCACTGCCTGTGRTCCCTACCCAAACACCTCCCTCCGGCAGGTTCCTTCCTTTCATGGAATTGTAGGAGAGTCACAGATTCATTTAGGGTAGAGAAGACCTCCCAAAATCTCCAAGACCTCCCAGGTCCAGCCTGTGACCGATCCCCCACTCTGGTCACCCARCTCAGAGCACTCAGTGCCACATCCAGGTGTTTATTGGACACCTTCTGGGATGGAGACTCCACCACCTCCCCAGGCAGCTCCTCCCARTGYCTGACCACCCTTTCCAGGAAGAAATTCTTGGACTTCCCCTGGCACAACTTAAAGCTCTGTCCTCTCGTGCTGTTGAGACTTTATCTCTGCTTTGCRCCTCAGAACAAAAAAAACCCAAGGCACCATTCCCCAGGCTTGTCTCTTTTTGATTAATCTCAGAGAGGCATCCCATCCCACCTAGACAGCAAGTGTGTAACAGTGATTTGAAGCTTCCAGAGTGTCTCCTGTCTTCTTTCTGGAGCTTTTGAATGCTTGTGCTGGCATGCAGCATGCAGAGCAAATCCCAGAATGGTTTGGGTTGGAATGGGCCTTAAGGCTTATCCAGTTCCACCTCTGCCACGGGCAGACACCTTCTTCTATCCCAGGTTGCTCCAAGCCCCAGTGTCCAGTCTGGCCTTGGACACTTCCAGGGATAGGGCAGCCACAGCCTCTCTGGATAGGAATTATGCAGTGCAGCTCTGTAGCTTTGGCCCTGACAGTAAAGGTGAGGTTCCACCAGTGCTCTTGACCTGTGCCTTCTGCTCATGAGGYCTCTGCAGCTCCTGCCTGGACAGTGGAGCAGCAGGAGTCTGGTGAGTGTTCCCTGAGGGAGCACTGAGATCTGCAGGTGAGATTTTCATCCTTGGGATGATATGAAGGAATGCTGTAACATCATTCCAGCCTAGGAAAGCAGGATGGGTGGGTGAAATGCAGCACGCTAATGGTATGAAGCTGTGTTAGGGGAGGTTTAGGTTGAATATCAGTAAAAGGTTKTTTTCCYAGAGGGTGCTTGGCMACTRCCCAGGCTCCCCAGGGAATGGTCCCAGCCCCGAGGCTGCCAGAGCTCCAGGAGCATTTGGACAGTGCTGTCAGRGATGCACAGKGTGGGATTGTTGGRGGGTCTGTGCAGGGCCAGGAGYTGGATTGGAAGATCCTTATGGAACCTTTCCAGGTCCGGAGATTCTGTGGTTCTGTGACTCTAGAGCTCCTTCCAGGGCTGCTGTCTTGCTCCAGAAATGTCTCTCCCTGCTCCAGGATGTCTCTCCCTGCCTGGTTCTGTCCATGCATGCAGGTCTCACATTCCCCCTTGCTGTTCCAGCCTTTCCAGCTGTGAGTCCTGCGCCTGAATATTTGTCTCCCTACAGGCTGGGGCAGCCAGTGGCCTGGTCTCCTCTGGGAAGTGTCGTGGTCAGTACCAGCAAAGGCCTGTGCCTTTTCCCGATGTAACCATCATCCTAATACTGGGCCTGGAATCTYGGGTTATTCCCTGGCACTAATCACATCTAACTCCCTGCCTGGTCTTGCTCAGCTGGCCCCAGGTGGCTGTRTCTAGGCAAATCCAGTTGGTATCAGGTGCCCTGGGGAAATCTGGGTTGTCCCTCTCTGTCTCCCTCTGTCCTGGCTTGTCCCTGCCATGAGAAACATGTCACTGGACACTGAAATCTCAGATAATTGTTCATAATTTTCACATGTCCCGGGATTTTCTTTCTCATCAGACAGATGATCTGAGAATGCATTGCTGAGTGTGCCCCGCTCTGTCCCTGGCAGGTGTGGGGATAGACCTGTCATGAGCTGTGGCCCCTGCCCAGCCCCTGCTCCTGCAACTTCCCTGTGTAATTTGAGAACTGAGCTGCTCTGCTCTTCCCAGCCTTGTTTCCTCCTGCCTGTGCCCCTTCCCATGAGGCTCTGACCTTCTCTCCTTGGTTGCAGATGAAACGTTGCTCATCAATGTGATCTGCGGGGTGGTCTCGGGAGTCATCTCCTCTGCRCTGGCCAATCCCACAGATGTTCTGAAGGTAAGGGCTGCTCCTGGCCACCTCTTAGCTGGCTGTGGGACCCATGGGAGGAGCAGCTCAGTGCTCCCTGAGCCACCAGTTCTGCTCATTTGGGGCTTTTCAATGAATGGGGACCAAAGCCCAGAGTCATTATTATGTTTAAAAACACAGCTTTTAAAGATCACAGAATTGTGGAACAGTTTGGATTGAAAGGGACATGAAAAAGCATCTCATTCCACCCCGTGCCATGTGCAGGGACATCTCCCACTAGACCTTGGCCTGGAATACTTCAGGGATGGAGCAGCCACAGCTTCTCTGGGAAACAGAGATCATGACATTTATCCTGGTGTGGGGTGGAGCCTGCWTTATCTGATCTGGGCCAGGTGAGCAGGTGGCAGCCAGCTGCTTCTGTCCCCTTGGTCACTGTGCCGGCACTGCCCCAAGGGCTGGCTTTTACATGGAGTGAGCAGAGTCCAGTGGGGATGGCCTGGTGCCCTGGGCTCAAGGTAGCCCTACTCTGGCCAGAGAGAGCCTGGAGTATTCCTCCACTCTTCTCCCTGTGTAGGTCCACCTTCTGAGACTGCTTTCAGGGTGGGAAGGCCTTGTCCCTCATGTCCCTGTGCTCCCACCCCACTGCTTTCCCTGCCCCATGCCTGCTGCCATTGTTGGCTGTGTGGTTTGCAGGGAGAGGGATGTGGAAAGCAGCGTATGCTCTGAGCTGCTCTTCTCCTTCTCCCAAGAGTTCCATGGAGTGGCTGTCCCTGGTGTCCCTGGTGCCCCTCATATCCCCRCCCTCTAGGCAGGTGTTGATGTCCTCTTGTGGCTCTCCCCTTCCTTTCAGATCCGAATGCAAGCTCAGGGTAGCTTGTTCCAGGGTGGGATGATCGGCAGCTTCATTGACATCTACCAGCAGGAAGGTACCCGAGGCCTCTGGAGGGTGAGCACCAACTCCCAGGATCCCCCRCCAGCAGCAGGACTAACAGAAGTCTTAGGGAAGCAGGTGCTCTCCTGCTGTTCTGTAGCAAGGAGCACCTGCAGCCCCTCCTAGCTCCTTAAATTGCTGCTCTTGTGGGGTAGAATCTTTGCTGGTGTTGAAATCTGTGCAGCAGGTGAGGAGGTGACAGCCTGGTTCCCTGTGCTGATGCTGGGAGGAGGGAAGCAGTGAGAGTTAATCCAGCTGGAATACTGCTGCCAGGGTGGAGAGATCCTCCTTGGCTTTGGAGCAGGGCTAGGAAACACTTGGTCTGCCTGTAGGGAGGATACAGGGCACAGTGTCAGGAGAAGGCCCTGCGAGGGGCTGGGGCATGTGGCAGTGGCTGCAGTTGGTGACAGTGTCTGTGCTCTGCAGGGTGTTGTCCCCACGGCCCAGCGAGCTGCCATCGTGGTGGGGGTGGAGCTGCCAGTCTAYGACATCACCAAGAAGCATCTGATCCTGTCAGGCCTCATGGGGGACACCATCTTTGCCCACTTCGTGTGAGTTCCTGCTGTGGGCTCGGGGGGTTGTGCAGCAGAGGAGCCAGGTGGGATTGGGGAGAGGCCACTCATGGAGCGAGGGCTCTGRAGCTGCAGGGAACAGGGTTGTTGTTTCCAAGGGATGTGCTCTGTCACCTGGGGAGCTCAGAGACAGCAGCAGGTGTAGAATTATTAAGGTTGTGTAAGACCTCATTGAGTCCAACCATTCCCCTAGCASTGCCAAGGCCACTGCTGATCCATCCCCACATCCCAGAGACACTTCTGGGGAAAGACTGGACAGAAATCCTTTGGTGACATGAAATGTCAGCCTMGTTTCAGCTGGCTGCTAACAGGAATGCTGTTGCTCTATGTCTGTGCCCTGCWATGAACCAGGCAGGAGCTCTGCATGTGCTACCTGTAACAGTCCCTCCAAAGCTGCTCCAGTCCCTGGTSCTTACCTGTCCAGACCTTGACACCTCCCAGCCCATCCTGTAAGAGCCTTTGAAGAGGAACAGACATGGASCTGACAGGACCCAGAGCAGGTGTTGCAGTCAGCCTGCTCTGGGCAAGGCTGGTCAGAGAATGCCAAACTTCTTTTTCACCTCCATGTTTCTGTTCCTCAGCTGGAGGTGYGGCAGTCCTTCCATGGGGTTTGCCGGCTAGAGATGAGGGTGAGGAGCCCTAGATACCCCCCTGGTGGGGGAGCCTGGCAGCTCCGTGCTCCCTTCTGCTGCCTWTGGCTTTCCTCTCCTTCCCAAAATGTTTGCTCTGGTGGGAAGGATGTACACACCCTGAGGGTCCCTTCTGGTCTGTGTCACCTGGGCAGCACCTGGGACCCTTGCAGGGCTGCAGATGCCCYGTGGAACCAGCTGTGGGTGCAGATAAGGGTGTGGATTAGCTGAGCTGAGCATTTCCCTCCCCTGAGCTCTCCAGGGTCCTGTGGTGGCCCAGGTCCTGCCTCTGCCCCTTTTCCAGGTAGGAGCAGGCAGTGCAGCTCATGTTCCTTGCTAAATGCCTTTGATGAAATCCAGTGGGAGGTGTTTTGTGCCTGTGTGAGCAGGAGTGGCCATGTCCAAGGCTGTCCCTGGCTGATTTGGTGTGTGCAGTTCCAGCTTCACGTGCGGGCTGGCGGGGGCCATCGCCTCCAACCCTGTGGACGTGGTGCGGACGCGGATGATGAACCAGCGGGCGATCGTGGGCAGCACTGAGCTCTACAAGGGCACTCTGGATGGCCTCGTGAAGGTGAGGGGAGAGGTGGGCACACTTCTGTCCTGGGAGGCTGGCCACCTCCAGCACCACATTGATGGGAGCAGTGAGAGCYTGCAGTGRCACAAGGTGTCATCAGCGAGACAGRGAAGGGCCCAGAGTCACGTCCCTGAGGTCACTGTCATCCTGAGCATCCTCCCAGCCTCCTGGGACAAAATTTAGGCCATGATGCAGTTAATTGGGTTCAGAGACTGTAAATGATGCTTCACACACAGCACTGGCACAGGTCTGTCTGCTCCCTGCAGCAGCTGGACRGGGCCAGAGTGTCACGTGTGGCACTGGGGACATGGGMAGGGCTCCAGTGTGTCTYCTAATCCAATGTCTCTCCTCCCAGACATGGAAGAGTGAGGGCTTCTTTGCACTCTACAAAGGCTTCTGGCCCAACTGGCTTCGTCTGGGTCCCTGGAACATCATTGTATCCTTCTCTGTGCTGCTGGRAGYGGGGACAGTGGGAGTGGGACAAGGGGAGAACCCAGCTGGGAAGGGCAAGGCAGGGATGACACCCCAATGGGGTGCACGGGGGACCCTAATAAGCGGCTCTTATGGTTCCCATAGAACCTATGAGGGTTCGGTTGAGACYTTCCCTGGCCTGGTCTGTGGGGGGTTCCTGGATCAGCTCCTGTTTGGGAGGGAATTATAGGGAATGTTCTGCTGAGGCAGCACYGACTGCGGGACCAGTGCTGTGTGTGCTGACCCAGCCCAGTCTGTCTGCTGAAATGGGGTRGGGAATTTACTGTAAAGAGTTCCCATTCTAGGCTTGGAGTCCCCTCTCTCTCTCAGGGGTCTGGGCAAGGCTGGTTTGTTCTGGGTCCATCTCCCCCTTCCTGGCAGCACCAGGGCCCCAGCTCTGTTTTCCCTGGGCTGCTCGGGGTGTGCTGCTTGCATAAGGAGCTCCCCAGGTGGGTGTCCAGCCCAGCTGGATGCTCTGTCTGTCCTGCCATGCAGCTGCCTCACGTCTGTCCTGATTCCTTGACGTTCCCTTCAGTTTTTTATCACATAYGAGCAGCTGAAGCGCCTCCCATTCTGAGAGCTGCCTTCATCTCACCAGTCACCTCGGGGCTGGCAGCAGAGCTGTGCTGCCCCSTCCCTCTGCATCCCACCATCCCCATGTCGTGGCGTTTGGTCCCTGTGGGCTGGGCTGTTCCCCGAGTGCATGGTCCCTGGAGCACAAGCTGCCTGCGATCGCTGGGAGCCGCATGTTTCCCTCCTGGAGGTGTCCCCGTGCCTGGGCCTGCAGGAATATCTTCTGTGAAGATCTCTGCGTTCCAGTGGCTTTTGGGGCACTGTGGCTCGTGGTTGGCAGGTGTGGGGTGTCCTCCCATGCCCGCGGGACGAGGCTGGGGCTCAGGAAGGTGCCGCTGTCATGTGTATTGCAGAACTGTAACTTCATTAAATTATTTATTGACTGGATGGCTCAAGTTTGGGTCTGTGCTCATTCACTGCAGGAATGTCTGCCCTCGGACAGCACAGGAGATGGATTTCACTGCACTATAGATCCCTTTATTCTCCATATATATGTATTTAAAGGCAATCTGTAGTATTCATTACAGTAGAGGGTGTTTCTAAACCTGTTTTTAAGTGTCAGAAAATGACCCTGTTACCCTCTCAGCTCAGTTTTGCCAAACCTCAGTCTCTTAAATTCCTGTTATATTATTGGTAGTTACCATTTTTGCTTAGATACAGTGGTTTAAAGGTGAGCTCAGCTTGMAAATGGTGGCTCTGATGCTGAGCAGAACATCCAGCAGGATATTTTGGTCATCATCTTGAGGTTTTTTATTATTTTTTAGTGTTTATGACAATGAAAGCAACTGGTTCTTACTTCCTKCTCCCTTTCCCCTGTGGGGTGGCTCTGGTTTGGGTGAAGGTCCCTTGCAATGCAGCAGTGTCTCCTGGCTGGGCCTGCTGTGAGCTGAGGTTCTGTGCAAGTCACAAGGGGTGTTCAGGCAAATCCAGCTGGGAAGAAAGGGAGAGAATTGGTGATAAAAAGTCAGAGGTGGCTGTAGAAGCTGCGGATGTGGGGAAGGTGACTCCACCGAGCTTTGGGACTGAAATCCTTGCTTGAGCAGGGCTCTCAGCTCAGCAGGCTGTGCCTGGGAGCAYCCCTGAGCAGTCTGTACCTGCTCCTCTGCACCCACAGGAAGGTCCACGGGGTGCAACTTGGACATGGAGGGCTCCGTGGAAACCAGTCACAGCCCTCCCCGGGTGTTTAGGTAGAAATATGTGTGGTCCTGATACATTGACGCTAAAAATGGCCAGTAAACCAGGACAGGGGGACACTGGCTCCAGCCTGTACYTTCTCCTCACTGTCCTGCCACTTCTTCCTTGTCCTTGATCTCATTCTGTGGGCTTTGGAGCCTCTCCAGCATCAGGAAAAAGGCTCCCCAAATGTCTTCCTGGGCAAACAAAAGTAGAGGGTGTGTAAGATGACCAGAACCCTTCCCATGGCTACCAGAGTCCTTCTGTGGCCACCTGCAGTGCAGAGCCCAGGTGTTCCTGAGGGGCTCCCTGCTCCACAGTGTCCCCATCCCGGAGTCTGCTGCTCCTTCCCCGCTCCTGCCTGCATCCCACACTCAGCCTCTGCCCAGGTTACTGTTTGATGGAGGAARGCTCAGTCCTGCCTGCTTGCTGGCAGCTTGGATTTTTCCACCTCACAAGGCAGAAGAGGCTTATGACACTTTGCATGGTGGCTGGAGCTGTCACTGTCACACCCTGCGAAGGTCAGCCCACCCTGGGGGATGTGAGGAATATGGTGGAATTCTGGAACACCAGGATGCAGAGCCTTTGTTTCCATTAATTTCTTTGTTACAAGTTACTATCAGTGAGGTAAATACACTCATGATTAGCAAAGCAGGTGTGTCTATATAGAATTATTTTTTACTGTTGGTAGCACTCACATATATTTCATTGGAAGTATCACGATGCAGTTCATTAAACTCTCCCTGTTCTGAGGTTGGTCGATGGTGACTGAYGTATCTTTGGATATGACCTGTGTCAGGGAGCCTGGAGCCAGCCTGGTGCACCTGGGGCCCCGAAGGGATGTGAAGGGGGAGCTCTCGGACAGAGAGAGGCCCCTTTAGGCAGTAGCCAGTTCCTTCTGCATGGATCCATGAGTGGGCAGAGGACACCAGCTCTTGGAGAGCCRTGGCTGTGTTCTGCCTGCGCCTGAGGCACCTCTGCAGATTGTGGTGGATTTTTGCCCTGCAGGTTCCAGCAATTCCTMAGTTTTGGGCTCCCCAGGGATGCCGTGGGCTCCCTGTTGTGCTTGTTAAGGGGACTGCAGGTTCCCAACTGTGCATGTAGCTTCCCAGGCTGGCAGATGTTTCTCCATCTATGTCTGAGCACACATCCCTYGTCAGTGCTTTTCCCAATCGTAACCAAGTCACCTTCACAGCTGCTGCTCCAGCAAGGGGTCAGTGGTGTTCCCTTGGTCCCAGCTGTCCCGGGTCTGGCAGTGACCCCCAGGAGCCCCACGAGCTGTGCTGAGCATTGGGARCTCTCTGTGCCTGTCCCCATTCCCAGGCCCTGGTGCCCGGGGGGATGGCCACCGCCCCTTGTGCCACCGTGGCAGCTTCCTGCCCAGGTGCTCCCTGCTCACCCTGTYCTCCAGGGTTGTCTGGAAACGTGGCTGCAGGGGAGTGACCTCTGTGCGCACAGCGGGTGCTGCGAGCCCAGCGATCTCTTCCGTGGGCAGCTGCTGGCAGAGCTCTGCTTCCCTGAGAGACACCACTGCTCCTGGGGCTCCTGCTGACTCCAGGGCTCCTGCTTCTCCACAGGCTCCTGCTGACCTYRGGGCTCCTGCTGACCTCAGGGSTYCCRCTGCTGCCCAGAGGGTGAGGGACTGAACCTGCTGTGAGCTGCACCTGCTGAGAGGCCCCAGGTGAGCAATGCCTGAGAATCATGCTGGGGACATGCCACCCCTGTGCTTTGCCCCAGAGGGGACAGCCATGGCCAGCTGGGCCCTGGGAACCATCCTCGCCATGCTGGCCTCTCTCATCATTGCTGCCAACGGGCTGGTGGCCATTGTACTGCTCTGCCACATCCAGAAGAGCGGCTCCAAGGGGCTCTATTTTGTCCTCAATCTCACCTTTGCAGATGCCATGGTTGGCTTTACAGTCATGGGCCTGGCCGTGGATGAGCTTTCCCAGCCCATTTGTCCTTCCCAGAACTTTTGCATCTTGAGAATGGCTTTTGTGACCTCCTCCTCTGCTGCCTCCATCCTGTCCTTGATCCTGGTTGCGTGTGACAGGCACCTGGCGATCCGGAAGCCTTTCCACTATTTCCAGCTGGTGACAGGCCCGCGGGTCGGGCTGAGTTTGGTGGGGCTCTGGCTGGTTGCTGCCATCATTGGCTTCCTGCCGGTCCTCATCCCACGCTTCCAGAAGGTCTCTAACCACTGGAAATGCTCCTTCTTCAACGTCTTCCACCCCTCCTACATGCTCACCATGTTCTGCCTGGGCTTCTTCCCCTCACTCTTCCTCTTCCTCTACCTCTACTGTGACATGCTGAAAATCGCCTCGGTGCACGTGCAGCACATCCAGGAGGTGGAGCAGGCGGGGCTGGGGGGGAGCTGTCCTCCACCGCACACCACCAGTGACATGAAGGCCATGCGCACGGTGGCCATGCTCATCGGCTGCTTCACCCTCTCCTGGCTGCCCTTCTTCATCGCCGGCGTCGTGCAGATGGTCTGCCCTGAGTGYTTCCCCTACAAAGTCATCGAGAACTTCCTCTGGCTGCTGGGGCTGGGCAACTCCCTCCTAGACCCACTGCTCTACTCCTGCTGGCAGAGGGACGTGCAGCTGCAGCTCTCCCAACTGGCTGCGGGYGTGAAGAGGAGGGTCCTGCTCCACCTGGGCAGCGGCCGCTGCTTCCCTGGCAGAGGCACCAAAGCTCCTCCTGCCGTGTCCTGCCTGGAGCTGCAGGACTGACTCGGTAAGGAGCGGCTGTCTCTGGCTTTCCAGCTCCCCACCTGCATTGTGATCACGAACTCGAGGCGTGCCAGCTGGGAAGGAGATCACGGATGGGTGGGAATAATCTGGATGTTAATTCCCAAACATCATCATGGCCGGATTCCAGCCTGCCCACTGTCCCACAGCCCACATTGGGTGCCCTGGGCACCCCAGGCTGCAGGCCTTCCCTGGAGAGCCTCTGCTGGAGCAGCCTCATGTCTCCTGGACCAAACTCTCCTGCTCGCTGCACAGGCAAATATCCTACACCCCTCGCTGACCGGCTTCCCCTGCCAGGAATGCCCCCCCACCTGTGTCCTCCCCTCAGCACCAGCTCCATTGGCCACAAACGCCCTGTCCCTGGGGTGGATGTGAGCACAGGGAGGGCTCTGTCCACTCAGCCCTGGCAGCAGAGGCTGGGAGGGGTTTGAACATCCACAAACCCTTCAGCTGCTCCCATTCCCTTCCCAAACCCCCTCTCAATCCTACACACGGTCATCCCCACTTCGGGCTGTGCCCACCCCAGGTTGAGGTGAGGGGGTGGGTTGGGGCATGGGGCACACGAGGGCTTGGCAGTGGCTGTGCCTTGTGTGGGGTCTGCTGTGACGCAGGGCTGGGGAGCAGACCATGGGCTGGGGGGYAGCCCCAGGGCAGGGAGGCAGCCTGGGCACTGCTGTCACTGTTTACCCGGGCTGTAAAGTGAGTTAATGAGTAACTGGCTGAACAAGGAGAGAGAGGATCGGCTGCCATGGAGATCCCCACAAAGGAGAACTGCTGTGTCCCACCCAGGATGTGGGACTGGAAGGGTCCCTGCACACCCCCTCTTCTGCCCTGCAATGGTTGCCAGATGGCTGCCCCTGCCAGAGGCTAGGATGATATTAATTTGTTTCTCATGGAATAATTGCATTTCATGCACACTGCAAGAAAACTTCCCTTAGAAGAGGTTTATTTGCTAGAAAGGTACCCTACCCTAAAAATGCACATRTTCTCCATGAAGCAGCAGCTGTTCCCACCTCTGTCCTTGCCCCACTGGCAGACGTGAAGGCTCAGGGTTGTATTCACTCACATCCAGAACTTGCCATGAAGCTGAGGCCTTCCCCATCCTAGAGAAAAAGGCAAAAATGAGAATGTCTTTAAAAAATCCAAAAGGGTCTGTGGCATCCCCCTCTGCCTGGGAAAGGCTTGTGAGTGGGTACCACATGGTAGGCATTGTTCCTGGCTGTACCAGGTGGACTGAGCCTGAGGGAAGGCTGCCCACATCAGTCTGGCTCCATGGGCTGCTGTAGGGGGATCTGGTTGGTGGATCCAGCCTAACTCAGCTCCAGAGCTCAGCCCATCATCTCCCTGCACTGGGGATTTGCTGCCTCTTCTTAGTTACACCTGAGCTCTGCTGGCTATGCCTTCGACCATCTTCATCCTCTGTCTCCCTCCAGTGCAGCACGTCCCAGCGGGAACAGGGACATTTTGGACTTTTTTGCTGCTTCCCAAGCTTCCCACTGCTGGCTCTGTGGCGTGAGCCCAGGCACAGAACCRGCCAGGCTGCAGGTCTGGATCAGTGTGAGGAGCAGCAGCCCTGGCTGAGCAGGATCCCCGGCTGTGCAGAATCCCTGTCCAAGCAGGATCATGGCTCAGGCAGCCTCCTTGGTGCCAGGGACAGAGCACAGGGGTTTGGATCGGAGTGGGGACACCTCCAGTACCAGAAGAGMGCCTACAAGAGAGATGGTGGATGTGGACTCTGAACAAGGGCCAAGAAYAATGGGAGAAGAGGGAATGGCTTCCTCCTGCCAGAGGGTGCAATAGGAYATTGGGAAGAAATTGTTCCCTGTGAGGGTGGGGAGGCCTTGGCGCAACTGCCTGGAGAAACTGTGGCTGCCCCATCCCTGGAAGTGTCCAAAGCCAGGTTGGACAGGGCTTGGAGCAACCTGGGATAGTGGAAGGTGCCCATGACAGAGGGTTGGAAGGGGATGGGCTTTATGGGATTGGCTCCAATCCAAATAATTCTGGGATTCTGTGACACTGTGTGGGTGGGGGACACGGTGCAGCGGGAGGCAGAGCTCCTCCTGTAGTGGAGCATCCTTTCCTGGACATCTCACCCTGGCACTGACTCCTCCTGTCCTCTCTCTCCATGCCAGGGGCTGGAGTGGGCTCACAGGTTGGGGGCTCACAGCTAGGGATCCATCCCCGGATCCACCTCCACATCCTGCTGGGATAACCCGGAGTAGCAGCCGGTTCTTGAGAGGCCATGCCTGCTCCCATCCCTCACCCAGAGYGCCCCTGCTGCCATCCCACCCCAGCCGGCGGTGACCGCGGCTCTGAGCAGCGCCTGCGAGAGCGGCTGGAGCGAGTGCGCAGGGAGGGAACGGGATGGGGTCAGCCTGTCCCACAGGGACACGGGGAAGGATGGACGGCGCTTACCCCACCGCTGCCCTGYTCTGAATAAACGCCTTTGTGCCGGGCTGGTCTCTGCTCCGGTACAGGGGGCTCTGGGCAGCTCCGCGGGCAGCCAGGCGCGGCTCTGCCCGAGGCCGGGGGCAGCAGTGGCCGCGGAGGGAGAGCACAGAACTGGGGCGGGGGAAAGGAGGGCGACAGCAGCACTCCCGGGGATGAGGGTGAGCCGCTGCCAGCTCTGTCCCAGTGAAGTGTTCCCGGTCCCGGTGGGATGTTCCCAGTGGGATGTGCCCGATCCCGGTGGGGTGTGCCCGGTCCCGGTGGGATGTGCCCCGGTCCCGGTGGGGTGT
>NW_026623469.1:404542-439122 GCF_030028575.1 Malurus melanocephalus | reverse complement strand
CGGCCCGCGGCGGGGAGCGGGCGGCGGCCGCGGCTGGGCCCGGAGCGCTCTTTGCCGGGGCCCAGGCTGTGGAGAGGCCGCCCCGCCCCCCATCGCCCTCTGGGCCGCTGCCCGGCCGGCAGCGGGGCTCGCTGGGCAGGATCGGCCTCCTCCGGGGCTCCGGCCGGGCCGAGCTGGCGGGGGAGTTTTGTGCAGAGCAACCTCGTGGGAGCCGTCGGGACACCGASAAGACTGGCGGGGACACCTTCGGGGCTCCGGGTCCGTCTGAGTGCTGGGGAGGCTGTGTGTGAAGGTTTATGTCATCTGGCAATGTCTAGACCACTGTTTGAGTTCCGTGGTGGTTAAAATCACTTCAAAAAGGACATTAAAATCAGATCAGAAAGAATGGAGAGTGTCCAGGGAAAGGTTTGGAGCGCTGGGAGCGGCTGAAGGAGCTGCGGGGGGCTCAGCCTGGAGCAGAGGACGCTCAGCGGGGCTGTTCTGGCCCCCCCCTGACAGGAGGCGGCAGCCGGGGGGCGAGTCGGATCTTGTGCCATGTCGTGTTTCCTCAAAGTGAGAGGAAATGGCCTCAAGTCGTGCCGGGATTGGCTCAGGTCAGGCATTAGAAACAATCGTTTCCCTCCCGGAGTGGTCAGGCATTGGAATAAGTTGCTCAGGGGGGTGATGGAGGCACCATCTCTGAACGTGTTCAAGAGGCACTTGGGGATGTGTTTTAGGGGTGATTGTGGTGGTGCTGGTGSGTCTGGATCATCTTGAAGGCCTTGTTCAACCTCAGCGATCCTGTGAAAGTGGCACAAGGAGAAATTAGTTGTATATAAAGTAATTATTCTGGTACTTCAAAGAGCAAGTGGTTTGCAAAGGCGGTGGGGTGTGAAGGTGGCAGCAGCTTCCCCCCGGGGGTGAGATGTACCTGGCTGTGTTCTCCCTTTCTCCCGAGGCTCACAGTGTGTCTGGGCTGTGCTGGATCCATGGTGCTACAGCAGACGGTCCGTGGGCAGCTCGGGGAGCTCCGGGGACGCTGGTGCTGGTGCCTACAGCTGCCGTGGGCTGCAGCTCTCCCACAGCCCTGGATTGTAACTCATATATGCACGTGCATGCATTTATTTGGTTCCTTGAGCATTTATATCGAGCTTCTTTGGTTTATGTGCTTCTTTCTCTCTTATTTTCCTCATATTTTGGTGCTGTGTGCTGTTACCAATAAGGTGCATTTAGGTCATTGTGTGTGGAGATGTTTTTGTTCTTTAGTGCCACGTGTTTATTACACAAACATTAATCCTTGGATAAGCTGCTCATTAGTCTACACCTCCCCTGTAGCTACATTCATTAGCCATTTTATTTTTCTGTATTTTTCTGTATTTTTCTGTATTTTCCTGCAGAAAGTTGCAGCAGAGCTGTGAGACTGTGAGAAAGCATGGAGGCGACCTGGGGTAGGAGTTTGTCCCTCCAACTTGTGTTCCTTCTTACTCCAGCCATTCCATGTGCTGGAAGCCAAGTGGTTGGGTTCTCTGTTTCTTCAAAGCTTATTTGAGGAATTTTGAGGATCTAATTAGAAAGCCCCTTGAGCTGAGTTGTTGAAAGCTGTGTGGGAGCCGGGGCAAGGTTAGGTTTCTGTGTTGAAGGTCATGTGTTTGGAGCTTGTAGCAGGGCTAAGGTTCAATCACCAAGTCATTTCAAAGATCAGGTGTTGCTACTGARGCATTCTGTATACCTTCCAAAAATGGTGTGAGATTTCTCCCTTAATCCCCAACTTTTCTGCTGACATTACTCTAGTTCTGRCATGTCTGTCTCATCCAGCTGCTTCACTCTCAGCCAGCAGTTCCTCACTCTGGCTTTCCACAAGGCTCTCTTGTCCATCAGTCTAGGCTTTTGCACTGGGATTTTCTGATGATTCTGATTGCTGGCTCTACTGGAGTTTTCTTTGTGTCTTCCCTTTTTTCCCCCTTTTATTTTTCACTTTTTTTGTTTCTCAGTAGCTCTGTGTAGTTCGTCCTGCATCCCTTTGCCCACCACCTTTCTTCTTGTAGCTTTTCAGAAAGATATTTCTGAAAACAGGAGCTGTTGAGCATTGTTCTGAGTGGCATGTGCTGGGTGTTGCTCTCGAGGAATGCTGGAAGAACTGAAAGGGATGGGACCAATGAGCTGCCTAGTGCCACTTGCTCTGTACCCCCTGGAACACAGGCAGCTCACCCCTTGAAAATCCTAATGTCAGAATTCCTAGATGTGTGTGCAGAGGGAGAGTGGTTTGGCAGAGTCTTTTGAGCATCCTGGAAACATTTTGTGGAATATTTGGTCATTTGGTGTGGTAGGCATGGCAGGTTCCACTGTTGGTCAGCATTAAGGGCTGTGTTAGGTCGGTGCTGGTGACACACGTATGTGTACACACATACTGGTAAGGAATTTTTTTCCTTTGTTTTGGGTTACAACAGTGARTGAAGAGCACAGCTTATACAGGACTTAGTCAAATCTCCCTATTTTTGCTACTGTGGCTGTATTTTTGTGAAAACTCTTCAGGCTGGTGTCCCTGACTGGCATTGCTGACTGCTGCATTCTCGGGTGCAAAGGAGAAAGGGCCTTTTTGGRTCTCTTGGTTTTATAGTGTCCTGCTAGAATAATTAGCTTGCCTGAAATTAATAYATTTCTTTCAAATACAAGCTTCCAGAATGAAGGAAAGTGAGCGGCATGCCTCTTACCATCAAGGATTACCAGGAATTAATCTTTTGGTGCAAAGGCCACTAATCTCGGGCATGCAAACAGGGTTTATTGAGCTGCGTGCCAGTGCTTAGAGCAATGATGTATGAAATCCCTGGCAAATTCAGATGCTCTGGCTGTTAATCGCCTCCCCACCTGCTCGTTCGCCTCCGTCCCCTGCATCCTGGAATCTGCCTCTGGGTGTCAGTCACTAGAGACGGATGGTGACACATGGAGCTGCTGGGTGCCAGCTCCAGACCAGCGTGAGCTCTCATGCCTGGGCTGTCCTGCCTGCTCCGGGGTAGTTCTGCTGTCACTAGGTCCCAGCCTTCCTATTGTGCTGGGAGCTGGAGCCGAGCGAGGGAGCTCAGCCTGGCACTTGGATTTTCAATGAAAAAGCCAAGCTGGGAGCAGTGGGAGARCTGGCTGAGCTCCTGCCTTATGATGAGCATCTTGCCATGTTCCTTGTGCAGTTTGCAGGTAACGTGGCGGGGTTCTGGGATTCCCTACACAGCTCCTGTTGCCATGTAGGATTAGCTGGAGTTGATGGAAGTCACTGTCAGAATTGTGCTGCTCTTATCGGTGTGCCTGRCCAGCTCCTGGTTCAGACTGATGATTGTGGATCTCTACCAGATAATTAAGCCAGGAGCGCRGTAGAGAAGCATGCATGAGCCCAGCAATAGTTTTTGAACCTGGGAATTAGTTTTCAAGAGGAAATGGTTGGGATCAAAATGTAACTTCAAAGCCTTAGTATCCCTCTCCTTTCCCTTCCCTGCTTGTCTCTTTTGTGTTCTAGTCGATTGCTGCAGATGTTCTTTGGTATCTTCTAAAGTGCTTCTTTCTTGAGGGCTTAAAACCAGCACTGTGTAATCAATGGCATAATGTATCCCCGATTCCTGTTTATTGCCAAAAACATAGGCACCCTGCCTAGACTGAGTACTGCTTATTTCCTATATTTGCCGATGTTAGCAAAAGGTAAATCCATATTTATAGCAAAGCCTGTGTCAGCCCATTTCTGGAGTTCTCCACTGCTCAGTAAGAGAAGTCTAATAAGTGTTCAGAGGAGCCCAGGGAACTCCATGTGTCACTTTAGGGGGTTCAGAGGGATCTGGGGCACTGCAGTATATGAGCTGAGAGGGTCAGAGGACACCAGAATAGAACCCAAAGAAGTTCTGAGGTTTTCAGGGCACCCCAAAAGATGACCTGAGGTGGTTGGAGTGCTCCAGGAGATACTAAAACATGATGTGAGGGGTTCTGAGGGTCCTGGGATACCCCAGAGTGTGACCCAGAGAAGTTGAGACGGTTCCAGGAAACCCCARAATATGACCATACAAGCACCAGCTTGCACAGTATTTTTGAGTGTATTAGGCTTTCAGGTGTGTGGCAGTGTCAGAGTACCTGTTAATAGTTGTAATTTGAGTTTTGGGGCAGAGGTTTATTTTCCTGCTGTTTATTAACTGGTTGGATGGCAGGAAAACTGTTGCAGTGCCTGAGCAGTGAGGCTGCAGTCTCYGCCTGTGGCTCTGAAGCGGTTTCAGAGCAGTGCCAGGCTTGGGGCACAGCCTGTGCCCACACTTAACTAAATGCACCTGAACCCAGCAAGGAACATTTTGCCCAAATCCTGAGGTGGCAGCCCTATGGGCGCTGTGTTGTTTCAAAATGGTCCCAGTGATGCCAAACTGATTTTTCCTTTTATATATTCTTCACAAATACTTGTAGCTCTGTAGCTTATTGTTATATAACTATATAGACTTGTAGCTAGCATTTCACCTACCCTGTTAGAAAGACAGACAAAACGCATTCCGAAGGCCCTGTTCTGTYTTCTGAGAACCAAGGTCAGGACACTTTCTCATAAACCAAGTTTAGCCAGTAGTGAGGAAGGGGGGCTTCAGAAGGGGGTTGAACCAAAAGGGTGAATTACCTCATCACCTACTGGGGATTCTTGTAATTTATGCTCATTTGCTAAACTTACAAAATTGTAGCTGCTCTATGTCACATGTACACCTTTGGCACATTTTGGCATATATTTTGGTGTGTTGTGCACCTGAAGGACCCTTCATAAAAGGTAACTGCATTTTTATCACCTGACTGTCTGGCTCGTTGTTTTAGATTCCAGAAAAGGTTGTTTGTCCCAGGAGTGTTGCCCAGAAGCTGCACAATCCGAATTTTGGTTGTGATTTCCAGTGTTCCCAGCTTTTGGTAATGAGAGTGATCTTAAAACAGGTTTTTTCATTCGCCTTAGGGAGTGTTTGGGGTTTATTTTTCCCCTGGTTATTAAGGCAAGTGGCCAAGCTCTGTTARCAGGATTGGGAAACCAAGTCCTGTCATGGCTCTGGCATGGAACCCAGTGAGGATGGATACTTCCCTGATTTATGCCTGGAACATTGAGATCTTCCCTGTCTCTCCAGCCCCTTTCTGAACGTGTGCTGGGAAAGCTGCAGCCATATTTAGCCCCAGCATGGGCCTGGACTGATCCCAACCCAGTGGGACAGAGGGGCTGTGCACTGTCAGTGCTGTTTGGGCTGGTGGGAAGCTGTGAACTCTCGTCCCATTAGGCACAGCTCAGCACCTACTACCAGAGGGGAAAACTTCCCACAGGGACCTGCTGTGCTGTGGAGAGGCCTTGCTCAGTATTGCCTTCTGCTTGTCTTAAAGCATTCCCCCTTCTTTCCCTGATCTGTTTTTCTACTGAGGAATGTTCTAGCCCAAGTTTTTATTTTTAAATGTTTAGTCACTGCATTATGGCAGTGTCTCATGTCTCACTCTTAAAAATTGACTCTTCTGAAAACCCCTGCACATAGGACCGGGGAGGTGAGGGGCACACTGACACCTGTACTACGTAGGGCTCTGGAARTGTTGACACTGGTCTAACACTTGCTGGAAACCCAATTTTTCTCCTCCCCCCCTTACCTTCTGTGTAGCATTTCCCAGCAGATGCAAAATCTGATGATTTTGCCTTTCCAGGCTGGCTCATTACAGGAATACTGGCAAACCCCTGTGGTTTGCTCCTGTGCTGGTCCCTTCCYTCCTGAGCAGAGCAGCTTGGAATGGCCAAGGATGCTTTTTTCTGGTTGACATAAAGGACAGATAGATGCTCGTGTTTGTGCCTCCTGGCCGTACTGGCTGAGCCTGTCAGCTTTTATCCTTCTCTGTGCTTAGGGGAGAGGATTTTCTGCAGCTTCAGCTTTCTTCTGAGCACATTCTCTGTATCCCGTGGGATGTGGCTGGAGCTCCGGCTGTTTGCTGAGATGACAGGAGAGAGGCAGGCGAGAGAAAGTTGGCTGCTGTCCTTGGCATTTATCCTGTGTAGGGTGGCAAATCTGACATAATGAGGGGTTTCTTACTCCAAAGTGTGTTGTGAATCTTCACACTGGCTTGTTTTAATTCTTGGAGCAAACTCCATGCTGCAACAGAATCTGGGAAACTCAACCAAACTCACCTAAAGAGAACAGCAAGGTCCCTTTCTTACTGTTTCCATTGCCTGCTTTCCACACTGCCCTTTGCTTTCCTGGAGCATTTACTCTTTCTCCATCTTTGTGAAATGTGAGCAGAACTTTCCCTAGGAGTTTTGCTCCTCCATGTTTGTTGTTATGTGCTGTGGTGGATGGTAGCTGATTCTGTTTTGATGGCCTTGAGGACAAGGCTCCTGCTCCAAGTCATTCGGGTGCCTTCACCCAGAGCCATGCAGCAGATGGCTCTTTGTTGCCAGCTGTTGGCCAGCCCTGGGGACAAGCTGGAACATTTCCCCTGCTCCCCACACCCTCATCAAGATCCCAACATGTGTTATGGTTTCTGTAGATGAACAGAAGCCATATCCATTGGCAGTAGCCTGGAGAAAATAGGGCWGAGTGCCTGTGGAAATAGGTCTTGGGATCCCAAAGTAAAAAACTGGAGGAAAAAACCCTGTGAATGGGAGTGAAATGAGGTGCAAACATGGTGCAAATGTTCCTCCTTCCCTTGAGCAATTTGTTAACCTTAGACAAGAAACTTGATGTGAAACAATCACATTTTATCTCTTTAAATCCTGCATCCTAATRCAAAGAATCACAGGAAGAAATTATTGGCTTTGTCATACCAGTTGGAAAATAAAARCTGTAGGAAAGTCAGTAATGTTTTCTGGAAATCTGAGAGCAATGTAATCATTCTTCATCTCATTCATACTCTTGTTCACTCAAGGACTGGTGTGTTTGTTTTTGGACTTCTCTGGTAGACACATGGCTTGAGRTTAAAAACAACCCCAAATTCCCTGGTGGGAACACATGAGGGGTTTGGCTCASAGCTCTTTGCCACTCTCAGTGTGGGCTCTCCATGGACCTGAGCTGTGGCTGAGGAGGCTGTGCCTGGCTCTKGTGCCTTGGTCACCCTGTGTGTGGTGTTCGCCCCTGAGCATTAACCCGACACCCCGAGTTCGTACGCACAAAAATGTTGCTGTGTTCACGTCTGGGAATCATGTGCTGCCTCTGTGAGTGAGTRTATCCGATTGCATCTAATGGAGAGCCCATAAATTATAAATTTTTTGGAAGTAGGATGTTTATGGAGTGGCTGGAGCAATCTGCGGTCTGTTTTCCCAGCAGTGTCTTTGTGATGGTTGTGCCCACATCTCTGGTGGAGAGTTAGAACTGTATTTGYTGGAGGAATGCTGAACTGATCACATCCTTGTCCTTTAAGACTTCACACTGGATTTTGCCTGACTTCCTCTCAAAACTCTCCAATGAACATGAACTTGAGGCTTCTGAAGCCTAGAGGTGGTTCCTGTGGTGATTGTGGCAGGGATTGGACTACRTTGCCTTTAAAGGTCCCTTCCAAGCCAGACTATTCTGTGAGAGTCCCGTCCCCCATGTTGGTGAAAAATGTCACCATGCACTGGCACATGCTGGGGACAAACTGCTGAAAGAGTTCTGGTTAGCTTCAAGTGGAATCCTAACCAACAATGTACCCTTGAGGCAAAGGAGGTCAGTGGTGTCTAGGGGGGGTCTCCTTCTCCTTGACGCTGGTGAGGGCATGCCTGGAGTGCTGAGTCCAGTTCTGGGCTCCCCAGCGCAGGAGAGGCACAGAGCTTTTCAGTGAGCCTGATGGAGGGCAATTAATGTGCTCAAGGGACTGGCATGTCTGTGAGTGAGGAGAGTCCCAGAGAGCTTGGAGTGCTTAACTGGGAGAGGCAAGGAAGGTGAAATCGGAGTCATCTCAGTGGTGCCCRGTGGAAGGTCGAAGTGCACATCAGAATCTGGGA
The DNA here is from genome assembly GCF_030028575.1 of Malurus melanocephalus. Classification (NCBI taxonomy): domain Eukaryota; kingdom Metazoa; phylum Chordata; class Aves; order Passeriformes; family Maluridae; genus Malurus; species Malurus melanocephalus. The sequence continues at coordinate 431,204 of NW_026623469.1, read as the reverse complement.
AACTCAACTAAATGTGAGAAAATTTCCAGTGCTGGTTTTGGAGGTGTTTCCTGAGTGGTGCTGCTGATCCTGGAGCACACGCTGTATGTTTGGTGTTCCCTGGGGGCTGTGTCAGGGCTGCCACCTCAGCTGTCAGAGCAGGCTCTGGAGCAGGGGGAAAGCTGGAGGTGGGGATCAGCTGAGGGGCTGATTTGGGACCTCCTTACTCCATCTCTCTAAGTGAGATACAGCGCTTAGGAGCACTGTGCTGCAGGMTTAGCCTGCTGCTGCCAAGCATCCCAACCTGGGCACAACTGTGGGAGCTGTGGGATGGATTCTGAGAGCTGTGGGACAGATCTGTCCTSTCACAAAGCCAGCAGTGATGTTTCTGTGCCTCTTCAAGAGTGTTTTACTTGGGTTGCATCAGCATYCCCTTTGCTTCTCATCAGCTGTTTAAACACATTCTCTAAAGCACGTTGATGTTTTGGTGCAGGAGGAGAATTCCTCAGGAATGCTTTTAATTACTGTCTGCCTTCTGGGCTTTTCAGGCAAATTCTGGGAATTTACCTTTCTTTTATTTTTAAATTGTTCCWTAGGTTTCTGCCTTTGAGGCCATGTTTAGTGCCAGTGCCCAAGGGTTGGATGTTTATAGATAGGAATTATATAGAAGAAGAGAAACAAGTTCTTATTAATTACTGCTCAGTTCTCCATCACGGCAGTCTTCTGTCCTTGTTTCATCCATCTGCTCTTGTTAGTCCATATGCTGAAGGCAGGAGAGATGCTGGCTCACAGCTGGGCTGCCATGGGGAGGAGGTGGATTGTCAGAGCTGCTGCTGAAGACTCCAAAGCATTTGTAGGTCTGTTCCTGCTCCTTCCTGTATGTCTGGATGGGGTTGGAGCCTTCTGTGAGCAATTGGGACACAGAACCATATCCAGCAGAACCAATTCCCAGGAGCTGCATTCCTGTCTGCCAGTGTGAGAGCTTCCTCAGGGTTTGTCCTTTTCCTAAGGAATCTGGCTGGTTTTTTTTTCCATAATACATTAAGAGAAACCTTTTTGCCAAGAACACAAGTAGTTTTCCAGTCCTTGTTTGCTGCTGGAGCTGGCTGCCTCCCTTGGGCCATCAGAGTCCAACAAGTGTGTTCCTTCTGCACCACAGGGTGTAATTGAGTGACCCAGTGCAAACTGGGGCTGAAAGTCATTGGAGTGAGTGGCTGCCTGTGCTCCCTGGGGGGCTGGGAAGCAGTGACTGGAGCAGTGTCCAGTGGCATTCAGGTGCTGGTCAGTGCCCATTGTCTCCACTCTTTTCTTCAGCCAGAGCAGGGYATCTGTCCATCCTGGTGACACCAGTGTCCGGTTGTCCTGCAGCTGCTCTTCATCCTTCCCYGTTCCCAAGTGTGGGGAGGTGTTCAAGTTCAATGTTGCCTTTTCCATCTCATGGATAATATTGATGTAAACTTAGAGCTGCTCYTTTTCCTTTCTCCTGATGTCTTCCTGTGCACCTCTTTATTTTTAACCTACTGCATTCAGGTTTGTTTTCCTAAGCCCTCATGACCTCCATGATATTTTGACTTTGGAGTATTTAAGACGCAGCATTGTAGGCATCCTGCATGGCCGGCCGTGACTATTGTTGTTGCCAGCTGAATAGTCCTTGGTTTTTGGCTGCTTCTTGYATTCTCACCTTTCAGTGGCTTGGAGAGGAGCCCTCCAGGCTCCCTGTTACCATTTGGTTATTTACAGCCAGACCCAGCAGCAATGTTTATTAAGTTCTTGGAGGTGGAATGCTCTGGAACAGAAATCACAACACTGCAGAGTGTCTGGAGGAAGGTTTGGTACAAATGCCTAGGTCTGTTGGTGCCTTGGGGTGGGATAATTGTCATTGTTGGTGCTGTGGTAGTTCTGCTGATTCCCCTGGGAACACAGAGTACCTTAGAAAAGTGGTTACTTCTTTATATGGGTCCACAAAGAAAGATTTGTTTGTTTTTTTCTTTTTCTCTTTTGGCTGTTCAGAGTGAATTTGCTGAGACAAAGATAAATTAAACTTGATATTTTTATGTTCCTTCAGTCTTGCATCCCTGCAAATGCTGACTGTGACAGAAGGTGGAGTGAGGAACTCGATGGTCAGTTCAGAGGACTGGGCCCATCTCTTTAGACTGGAGAAAAAGAGGCTCACCAGAGACCCTGCTCTCCACAACTCCCTGGCAGGAGGGTACAGCCAGGTGGAGATCAGACTCTGCTCCCAGGCAGCAAGCGACAGGAGGAAATAGCCTCAAGTTGTACCAGGCAAGATTTAGATTAGATATTAGGGAAAATTTCTGTACAGAAAGAGTTGTCAAGTGGTGGAATYGCCATCTCTGGAAGTGTTCAAAAACTGTGTGTATGTGTCACTGAGGACATGGTTAGTGGTACACATGATGGTGATGATGGGTTGRTGGTTGGGTGTGATGATTGTAGAGGTCTTTTCCAACTATAACAATTCTGTGGTTCTCAGACTTGCTGTGATTACCTGCTCACCAGAAGCTTTAAGTTTGGAGCCTTCATTAAGCTAGAATTGTTTACAAATTAATTGTGATGTGTAGTTTTAGAAACAGACAGTTTTTAGAGAACCAGGAGTGGCTGGGACTGTGTTCTGTTGGCGCTAAAAGTGAGGAATTGTCCATWACCTTCAGTCTKCCCACCACAGATCTGTCTGACAGGTGCTTTAGCATAGAACCACTCCAAAATGGGTGTAATTCCTTGAATTAGGGAATACACTGGAAGCTGAAAATCAATTTTTCTTCAATCCTTTTTGGTTCATTCTGCCTAATTCTCTTAGAGCTTCACCTTAGATTTATTTCATTTATATAGCTCCATCTACGTTTATTCTTGAGTAAATCTCATTGGTGATGGATCTTCTGTACCAGTTACAAACCCTGAGCAGCAGGACTTGGAGAAGTCAGCTTTTGAGCCCTGAGGTTCTTAAAATAAGTGTGAGGAGGTTGATCCCAGGAGCTGGGTCTGGAGCTCTCCTCTTCAGGAYGTGAATCCCAGAGCCTCTTCCATGGCCATGAATTGGAGCAGCTGCCTGGCAGACTCCTGGAATAAAAATTCCAACAGCACCTTCTGGTTCTAAATTGTGCCTTGTATTTTGGTAGTAAATCACTCCGGGTGAATTCACATCTGYTGAAACTAACTTAAAAATGTATTCCTGGACTGAAAAAATAGGAAAATCTCCTGTCCTTTGAGTCGACCTGAAATGCTTCTCAACACGGGGCACATGCACCTGTGGCTTATGCTGTCAGGCAGTTTGATTTATGTAGGAATTGATGTGGGTGAGTAATATTTTCTCATGCAACACTCTGATCGGGTGGAGCTGGGGCATGTAAGCAGGAGTCAGGATTCCTGYTGGACCTGGAGGGCTGATCATGTCCAGCTGGGCATTTCTCTCATTCCAGTGATCCAGAAGTACTACAAASCAGTTTGAGGAAAGTCTCTAAGAAGTCTGCTTTTCTCATTTAGGTTTGAACCATCTGTCCTTTGATCCTGCCAGCACTGAGTCCCTGCGGCTGAGCAGTGCCGCTGGCCCACGGGTTTCGGATAGTCCAGCCGAGGATGGAAGTGACCCCGGAAAGAGGAAGAGGACCAGCATTCCCCCAGGTGAGCAGGGTACCAGCTTCAGTGCTGGAAGTGGACAAGGGATCCGTGCACAGTGCCTGGAATCTGGCTGCTGTGCTGGGGCGGGCAGTAGGGCTGTGCTCTGCTCTTGCTGCAGGTCCACCGCTGTGCCTGGAGTCAACCTTGGGTTGTGGAATCTCCCCAAGGAGTACAGGGTGACAGGACAAGGGGGARTGGCTTCCCACTGCCAGAGGGCAGRGTTYRGTGGCATAYTGGGAAGGAATTTCTCCCTGTGGGGATGGGGAGGCCCTGGCACAGGTTGCCTCGAGAAGCTGTGGCTGCCCTTGGATCYCTGGAARTGTCCAAGGTCAGGCTGGACWGAGTACCCTGAGATAGTGGAAGGTGTCCCTGCCCATGGCAGGGKGTGGAACTGGGCAGGCTTTATGGTCCTTTCYAACCCAAACCCTTCTGAGATTCTCTATAACTGTCCCAGTAGGTTTATGTTTCCAYTTGGACAGAATCTTGAGATTAAAATCATGAYCATAATTAAAAGCAGCATAAGGCAGCTCAAGCTGAATGACTGCAGACATTCACATTGAAGATAATGTCATAAAAACAAAGTGTTAAATGAACTGTGTGATGTTGTAATGTCAGATCAAGGGGCCTTAAAAGGCAAACTTCAGGATGCCAGCTTCAGGATTTCTTWCAGAGGACTGGGGAAAAAAAGGGCACCTAGAATAATGTCTTTGCAGATTATATTGTGGCTGAAAACTGCAATCCTACCAGTGTATCTGGGGGAATGTGGCACCTGSTCGTGCTGTGAAGGTGAGATGCTACAGTGTGTACAGAGCAGTCTGTGGGAATTAGTTGGGTAACTTTTCCATTGGGTGATTCCAGGTGCAGAGGGGAAGGATGAGGCTGCACTTGAGTCAGAAGGATGTGCAAAACCCACGGCTGCAGAAAGAGAGGATGAAATGCAGTTGGGTAGAGAGGAGGTCCAGCTCAGTTTCTCTGGAGAGAAAAATCCTTAAAGGTGAATCTGGGACTTTACAGAAGTTTAATGGTAGTTTTGATGTGCTGACAGAGCACAGGAGAGCTCCACTGGAAATGYGGATCTGAGCCTTTTGACTCCTGTCCTTCTCATATCTCCTTTTGCCTGCTGTGTCCTGTTCCCATCTGTGTTTGAACAAACACAGGCATTTTTGCATTTGGGCATCTCTACTTAAAATCTGTGCAGACAAAAAGGACAAGTGTCTGTCAGCTGATCCATGGGAGTAGCCAGGTAAAGGTGTGTTTGACCCAGCCAAATCCCTGAAGAGGATCCAAATGTTTAATGAAGGCCCTGTTTCTGTGTAGTGCCAGTGGCTCTCCTGGATTGCCAGGTAACTGCCACACCTGGAGCCAGTAATGCTGGGTGCTAGTGGCAGTTTGACGTTATCCTTTGCTTCCTTTCCCCTTGAAATGTGGGAGAGAAGCCACTTCCAGTGGCAGTGGGAGCATTCTGCTACGACAGCTCTGTTCAGTTCAGTGTAGTCTGACAGTTTATACCTGCTGGATGTGTGTTCTTYGTTCCTGAATCTCTTGGTAGAAATGAGTGTTCCTGCAAGCCCCTTAGAGCTGTTAATTGCAGTAGGTAAACCATAACTGAGGTGCTTTAAGGTGTTTTCCTGGTCCCAGCTGCTCCAGAGGGACAGCACTGTTTGTTTTTTTTCCCATCTGGCTCTTTTCTGAGAGTGGGTTTAGGTCTGGTTTTGGGTGCTCACACTGCAGAGCCTCCCTGGGCAGAGCTGATATCTGCTCTAAGCCCTTAATCACTTTTATGTTCTTCTCAACAGATGGTGGCAGAAATCTGAGCCTGGACTCCATTCTGATGGGATTGCCAATGTCCGACCCGACYGCCTGGGCCACCGCCATGAATAACCTGGGCATGGCTCCCATGAGCATGACAGGACAGCCCCTCCTGCCTGGTGAGCCCAGCCTTTCACTCAGCTCTTTGGGAAAAATCTTTTAGTGGAACTGGATCAACACTCACCATGTACAAACTGCGTGGAGAAGCTCTTTTTAAAACGCATTAAATCTGCAAGTGCTTTATTTAGAGACCTGATTTGAGAGGAAGTGAGAACACGTGTTTTTTAATGCAAAGAATAGTTATAGTGGGGTACCTCTAGATACCCAGCAGTGGAACAGCAGGAAGAGGGTGCCACATAGAGGTCAGGAAAACAGTGATATCCAGGAACATGTTGCTCTAAACGAAACTGGAATGGCTTATAAGGAAGGATGGGAGGAAGATAAAGAGGAAAGCAACAGGGCAACAAAATGGATATGGCAGAAATTAACRGAGGGTTCTTCTGCTCCAGGAATGACCACCTTGTAGTCTGAAATACACATGTATGGGTGAGTCATCCTSTACTGGATGAAAGAGCTCCTGCAGGAGCAGAACTGAGCTGGGCCTGGTTTCTCAGCAGTGCAGGATGCTGCACATCAAAGTCCTAAATGGAACTGACTGTTCTAGTGCTTTGCAGCACTAAGAATGATGCTCTCTCCTGCCTGAAGACCTGCCTGCTCATCTGGGGAGGGAATGTCTGTATTGGCATCACTCTGCCATCCCATTTCTTCTTTTGTGGCACAGAGCAGGTGCTTTGCTGCGCAGCCAATACGTATTTAACAGCACCACTTAACTTGCCCTAAGTTTTGCCTGCAAAACTTGGAATCTGTGCTCTTGGAATCATGGAACCATGGACTTGTTTGGGTTGGGTGGACTTGACTCTCAGCAATAATAGCAGAAGTTCTCTCCTGTCCCCAAGGCCTTGTTTCACATTTGGCTTTGCTGTGGAGGTGGTGTTTCCATGTCATTCTCCTGCYCATGTGCTTCTGTGAAGTAAAAATCAACACAAGTCTATGCCATGGATAAGGATACAATTCCCATGTACTCCTACATCCATGTTTCACAGTTGAAACAGGAAGTTCTCTTGTGCCTTCCTCCAGAAATAACAGTTGATAGCAGAGGATTGGCCTCAGATCTGTGTTTTTATTGTGACTTCATTTCAAAATATCAAGGAAAATAAAATTCAGCTGTCAAACTCAAACATCCAACCAACGCACTTCATCCAGGGTGTCTTTCATCCTGGTTACTGTGAGTTGTGTTTGTGGGGAGAGGAATGCAGACTTGTCTGCCCTCCTTAGGAATGTGAGGAGCATCTGGAATGATGCCAGTGTGGGATCAAAGGAAATGCTACCTCTGCACTGTTCAGTTCTGCCTATTGTCTGTGCCAGGCACAACTCATTCAGTCATCCATATCTGAAACAGACAGCCAAGGCTTTGTGGTGCTTGGGATTGCATATTTTGTGGGATTTGGGGATTTCCCAGGTCCCCAGAGCTGTTTCTGCAAAGGGAATAGTGGTGGTAGAGTGTAGAGAAGGAGGGGGTTCTTCCTGGGATCTCACCCTGGTGGTACTGTTGGTGCTGGCTCAAACTTACCTGCTGACATTCCCAGACTCCAGAGCCTTCTCCACAAGGCTCCTGGGCTGCTATTTCCAGTTTGGTTGCCTACAGATGTTGCTCCCCCAGGCTTACAGATAAAATACCCTTCTTTTGACAGCTCTGTTTAGTTTTATTTGGCAYTGGGGGCAAATCTAGGAGGAAAATCCAAGTAAAATGCTACTTAGATATGGCAGGATATTAATTTGAGCCCAGAGACCAGTGGGCAGGGACAGTACATAGCAAGGGCTTTCTTTAAATGCTTCTGTGGGTTTGACCCAGAGTTGTTCTGGCAGGTTCTTAGCTGCTGGAATTGCTGCACTTGTCTGGTTAGTGAGATGATGCTCTGAATTCCAGAATCATTTTGCTTTAAAAGACGTCCAGGATCATTTGAGTCCAGTCTGTGACTGATCCCCACCTTGTCACCAGCCCGAGCCCAGAGCACTGAGTGCCGTGTCCAGTCATTCCTCGAACAACTGCAGGATGGGGACTCTGCTCTTCTGTGTAGAAATTTTTCTGATGCCCTTAACCCTGTATCACAGCTGCTGTGCTGCTGAGCTGCTGAATACACCCAAACTGTTCCCATTCCACAGATGTCTCTGTGGACAGACCTCTCTAGGAAGGATTTGACACTGGGTGGGAGCTGGTATCAACAGAGTGGGGAAGGAAATGGTTTAACACAGAAAAGTTACTGAACTGTGGCAGTCAACAATGAAGTAGTTTTAAAAAGTTATTTTAAGGGCACAGATCTAAAATTTGATGTTGTCACGTTCCTGATTTTCACTGGCACRCTTGGGAGCATTCCTCCTTTTGCTGTCAGAGCTCAGTCACTGTATGACTCTACCCCCGTACTTGACTCACTTATTCTCTCCCCCATTYAGATTTTGATCCTGCTCTTGGAATGATGACTGGAATCCCTCCGATCAACCCCATGATGCCAGGCTTGGGGATCGTCCCACCTCCCATCCCTCCAGACATGCCTGCCGTGAAGGAGATCATCCACTGCAAGAGCTGCACTCTCTTCCCTCCTAACCCACGTAACTATCTGCCTGTGCTGTGTCTCTAGAGGAGTATCTGTGTGTTTATGTTTATATAAACTCCATGTGTGTGAGGAAAGGGCCATTCCGGTCACTCACTGCTGGCAAAGAGGTTACAGAACAACAGGAAAAGCATGTTCTTATCACTGAGTGTTTGCTGTTTCCAGAAATAGCCTTTTCAGTAGTAAGATTGATAAGGAGTGAGGAAGAAATCCTCACTGGTATTGAAGACTTCATGGTGTGATTCTCATGTGTCTTTTGAAGGCTTAGCTTCAAAAGGTGAGGGGCTGGATCAGCCAGCATGGTCCATGCTGAGTCATGGGAATGCTCTGGAGTTTGCACAGTGCAGTGCAAGGAGAGCACAGGTAGCTGGAAATAAGGCAGAAAACTTAAAGAAACACAGTCAGGGCTCACCAGGCTATAGCARGAAACAGGGCTCCCCTTCACACCATCTGATCACCCTTTCTTCTCCCTTCTGTTGCAAAAACCAGAGCAGGGAAGATAAAAACAGAGATGATAGAGGGACACGTCTGTCACTGGCAGTGTGGATCATGTGTGTGAGGGGTAGCTTGAGCACACATGTCTGTAGCATGTGCAGTTGCAGCACAGAGACTCCCCTGTGTGTTTTTTTTTATGTTATTTCCATTAGGGCAGTTGTTYAAGCTGTGCTTTTGTAGCATCTCTGATGCTAAAGTTGGGAGCCTCTGGTGGGTGCTGCTTATGTTCCCTGACTGCAGTTCAGTGAAGCTCTTGCAATTGGGAGAGTATTTGGAGGGCTCCAGGCTCCCAAGATTTTCTATTTGGAATAAGRCTGGCGAATATTTTTATCCAGCACCTCAGCGGTGCTGTGGATCCACTCCATATAAATGAGTGTGTTTGGAGGAAGCCAYGAAGGTGTGGTCATCTCTGAGGAGAGAGCAGCAGGTGGAAGGAATGTGTGCTGGCAACCCAAAACCCGACCTACTCTGCTTTCTCTCTTTCAGATCTTCCCCCTCCGGCCACGAGAGAGAGGCCCCCAGGGTGCAAGACAGTGTTTGTTGGAGGGCTGCCGGAAAACGGGACGGAGCAAATCATCATGGAAGTGTTTGAGCARTGTGGGGAGGTCATAGCTATTCGTAAGAGCAAGAAGAACTTCTGCCACATCCGCTTTGCTGAGGAGTTCATGGTGGACAAGGCACTTTACTTGTCTGGTGAGTGTGTTTGCCTCAGGGGGAAGCTTAAAATTCGGGGACAGATATGTGATGGTGCCTTTACAGACAAAACAATAGGATTTGGGGCAGATTTCTCTGATGCTGTGTCAGTTTTTGTTCTGCTGCCATTGCATTTCTGCTTAAATGTGTGAAAACAGCTCCTGAGAGGAAAGGCAGCAATGCATTGTCACCTGAAAATGTCTGCAAAACATTGGGCTGAGGTATCCATCTTATATGGATAAATGTCCAGCTGATTCTATAGTGCCTAAAAAAATTGACAGTTGCTCTCAATTTGTTAGTTGGGCTGATGGACCTGACTCTGTGGGATCTTTTTCCTGGTGGCCATCAGAGCTGAACCCCCTGGGCTCCTTTTGCTGTGGGGCCCCAGGTGAGTCCCCTGTCGTAGCTGACCASCCATCATTCCCACCAGGCTACCGCATCCGGCTGGGCTCCAGCACGGACAAGAAGGACACGGGCCGGCTGCACGTGGACTTTGCCCAGGCACGGGATGACCTGTACGAGTGGGAGTGCAAGCAGCGCATGCTGGCGCGCGAGGAGCGGCACCGGCGGCGCCTGGCTGAGGAGCGCTTCCGCCCAGCCTCCCCGCCCCCCGTCGTCCACTACTCCGACCACGAGTGCAGCGTGGTGGCCGAGAAGCTCAAAGGTGAAAGGGCTGGGCCAGCCTTCCCTCGGGAGCTGGACAGCCACAGCTTTGTGTTTTCCAGGGCTTGTCTTGCATGCTRCAGCTCTCCTGCCATCTTCCTTCTGTCAAAACCCCTTGTTTGGCTCACCTGACCCAAACTTGGCAAGAGCATRGTTTGGACCAGATGGCCCAACACCCTGCCCAGCCCAGTCTTGAAAGCATCTGGTGTTGGGGAATCCACCACTTTCACAATGCTGCCATTGTGAAAAGTTGTCCCTATTCCACATCATCCTTTCCATGGGACTCCCTTGTAGAAAAGGAGTTTCCATCTCTGTAGCCCTCCCCAGARCACAGTGACAAGGTCTCYCCTAAATCTTACTTGCCCAAGGCTGAACAAACCTGTTGAGTACAGCAAGCTTATGCGGATCAAAACTCTTCAGTACAAGTTTCTTCCAGAAAATTTTAGTCAAGGTTGAAAGGACTAGTGTAAGTTCCAAGACCTTCTTTGAATCTAGAGATGCATGTGTGACCTGATGGTTTTGGAGCTGGAAGACATCTCCTTTCAGAAAAGGGTCCATCTGAGTAGACATGAAGTTTTCCAGTAAGTTTCTASTGCTTGTTCCTCCTCTTGCTGCACCTCAGCAGGTGATTTGCTCCATCAGCTTGGTGTTAGACTTGCCTTCCTTTGTACAGCCGTATGTTCAGATCATGCCCTGCTTCCAGGAGTTGTGATGAGCCACCTGAAGAAAGGTGACCTTYGAAGGAGTAATTCAGCTCCAGGGAAAGAACCTGACCGATGCCCAGGCCAACCAGAACTGTGGTGTAAAGTTGTCCTTCCTTCCYGCAGATGACACAAAGTTCTCAGAAGCCATCCAGACCTTGCTGACATGGATAGAACGTGGGGAAGTGAACAGGAGAACTGCCAACAACTTCTACTCCATGATCCAGTCGGCCAACAGCCACATCCGCAGGCTCATCAACGAGAAGGCGGCTCACGAGAAGGAGATGGAAGAAGCTAAAGAGAAGTTCAAGCTGGCTCTCTCAGGGATCCTGGTGCAGTGTGAGTAGTGTTTCCACACTGGATGTTGTCTGGTGTAGGGAAGACTYGTAATTTCCAGAGTCTGGAGAGGCCCTGCTAAAAGGGCTCTGGGAAAAGAAGTGGCAATGCTTCTGTGCAGCTATGGCTGATTTGGAATCATGTCACTAACCTGGCAAACATTCCTTGTGGTGCTTTTTACTGGAGTAAGAGTCCACATCTGGGGGGAAAAGAGATTGAATTCTGAATTTATTTCTTCTTAATTATTGTCTATTATTAGTTCTGTCATCTTTTCAACCCCTTCTGTGCACAACCAAGGTAAGTTCCTGGGAATCTGGTGCCTCAGCGAAGTGTGCAGGATTTATTCGCCAAAGGTAGGACGCAGCAGAGTGCTCCCAACACCCTGTTGCAGAATCTGGGTCTTTCAAATCCCAGCTCATTATTGAACCAGGAAATCAAGGAAGGGGCATGGAATGTATTAATTCCAGGATGTGATTTACAGCAGTTCCTCAGACATTCATTGCCTCTTACTCATCCTTGCTTTAATAAATATGAATATTTTTACTTCTATACGAGTACCTTCTACACAATTGCACTGATTGTCCTTGAACCCCTTGCCTAGCTCGTGAACATTCTTAACTTTTGGGTTTGTATCTAATAATTTTAGCTGTTACTTGGTTTTTGAATTTTTTTTCTTTAAATTCTGTTAATGGTAAAAACTACAGGCACACAGTCCAGAGGGACAAGCAATGGGTACTGCAGAGTAAGTAGTAATAGAGTGTAGTGTGTAACTCTACTCCCTGAAACAAGATTGATATCTCAGCCACTCCTAGCTTATTGTAAGGAGCAGAGAGATGTGTTTATTTTGTGAGAATTATGAGTACTGCATCACTAGCAGTAAAACAATCAGGTAGATGTGCTTTGTGATGTGTGTGAGCTCTCAGCCAAGGAGAAGCACTTTGTGCATTCCAAATCCTCTGAATTTTCTAGAGAGGCAGAAGGAATAAATCTCAGGACAAGAAAAAGCTGCTGGCTGGTGCCTTTGCTTTGATCCTGGTCTTTTTCCTGTAGCTCACAAAGGCTGTGGCACTGTCCAAGGRCCAGAACTCATGGTTGTAGCTCATCACCCCATTTCAGAGGTGAATCCTGCCCCTCTGAACTCCTTACACTCCCAGCCAGCCTCGCACAGCGTATTTGGATATTTTTCAGCACCCCTGCTGCCTTTTTTTTCACGTGTCCTGCCTTTTTCCCAGCTGAGAGCAGAGCCCATTCCCAGTTGTTCATTATCCATGAGTGTTTGGCACTGGCCTGGTGCAGCCCACAGGGACTGAGCCCCTTCCCTGAGTGTAGCGTCAGCACAGTGCAGTGTTGTGAGAAAAGGGGAGCCAAACCACCTGCCTGATTACACTTTTTTACTCCTTTACTCCTCTTGTTTGCCCTCTCTGGATGCTATTCGGGCCCGATTTGCTGCTGATTTGCTACTCCAGTCGAGCAGATAGTGGCCGTGTACCATTCTGCCTCCAAACAAAAGGCTTGGGACCATTTCACGAAAGCTCAGCGTAAGAACATCAGCGTGTGGTGCAAACAAGCAGAGGTTGGTAATCTTTTCTTGTGTTAGATCCTCCAGCACGGTCTCTTGCTTGTCAAGATGTTGATGTTCAGTTTGCACGATGCTCGCGTGGATAACAACCCCTTCCTTCACAGTGTGAGGTAGGAATCACTCAGGAGGCTCTTGTGGTACAGGTAATGAGTTTTCTCTTGGTATTTGTGTCACCAGTGGCAATACATCGAGACCTTTCTGCTGATGGAAGTTGTGCACAGTAATGTTTATAATAATGATAACAAATCCTGATTATCCTGCTGGTTTTAATATTAAAGCAAGAGGGATTTCTGGAGGGATTTTTAAAAAAAACCAACAAACTCCTAAGTGTCATTAGAATCTGTTTTACTACATTTTTATGTGATATTTTCACCTTGAGAGATGAAAATAATAACAGATGAACAAGCTCGAGGGAGGATGTTCTCATATTTGTGCATTTATCCCATGAAGTGACATAATGAAATACAGGGTTTATGAGGATGGAGCTATGGAAGAAGGCTTGTCACTCCCACTGCTCTTCCTGCAGGAGGAAGAATAGTTTTTAGTCTGATAAGATTTCATAAAATCAGATCAGGGAGTCAGGCAGAATGTCAGAAATACGGAAGCTAAGGTAAACAATGGGTGTCCATTGGAGAGTGATGGTTGGGGAGGTGTTTGTCCTAGGGACTGTGATGAAATTGGTGCTGCAGGACCTTGCACTTGGCCTTGCTGAGTCTCCTGAGATTTGATCCCACTCCTCCACCCTGTCCTGATTCCTTTGGTTGTCATTCCTTACCTCTGGTGTAAATCTTCCTGGTTTTCTGCATTTTTCTTGGATATTGAGTTCCTTACTACAAACTTGGAAAGCAAGGCCARCAAAGCCAGGAGTTGTCTTTTACCTTTAAAATTATTTAACACCCGAAGTGAATTCGGGCAAAGCTGAAAGGCGGTTGCTCCATGGTCATGAGGGTCTGGTGATCTGTGATCACCACAGCTTGGGTCTGTCTAGGCTGTGATCTCCATGGGCTGGGGGTTGTCCAGACCTCTGATCCCCATGGGCTGGGGGTTGTCCAGGCCTGTGATCCCCATGGGCTGGGGGTTGTCCAGACCTCTGATCCCCATGGGCTGGGGGTTGTCCAGACCTGTGATCCCCATGGGTTGGGGTTATCCAGCCCTGTGATCCCCATGGGTTGGGGTTGTCCAGACCTGTGATCCCCATGGGTTGGGGTTATCCAGCCCTGTGATCCCCATGGATTGGGGTTATCCAGCCCTGTGATCCCCATGGGTTGGGGGTTGTCCAGACCTGTGATCCCCATGGGTTGGGGTTATCCAGACCTGTGATCCCCATGGGCTGGGGGTTGTCCAGACCTCTGATCCCCATGGGCTGGGGGTTGTCCAGGCCTGTGATCCCCATGGGTTGGAGCGGTCCAGGCCACCTTGCCATAGAGCTGTGACCTGAGCAGAGTCTGTAGAGCTGCATCATACCCAGACAGGGTCCTGCTGGTACCCAGCAGGTGGCTGATCCTTCACCATRCTGGAACACTCTAAATGCCCATGTTGTCCTGGGAAGTTTCCAGCTGTGATCTGCCCATGAGACTGCCCTTGTGGGACTTGCCAGATCCCATTGAGTCAAACCTCTGTAGCACCTAGAAGAGGAGCCAAGGTTTTGTTTGCACTTGAGAAGCCAAGTGCAGTCTGATTCAGACTATGCCTCCACTCTGAGCCCAGTGCTTCCCTCCTTCCCTGCCTTCTGATGGCTGCCTGTGGCTGGGGTGGGAGCTCTCTCTCCAGCTGGAGCTKTCTGTTGTTCCAAGGTAAGTTCTCCTGGTGGGTAGAGGCTGTGAGACCACTGATGAGGCCTCTTTCAGGAGCACTTGCTGCCAGGCTGATGCTCTCCCCCAGCTTAGGGACTGCTTTTAAAGGAAAGTGGAGCCACAAGATGCAGCATCTTGATACAGATTTTGGCAGTTATTTATAAATMTATATACAGATACATAAAAACATTGCTAGTGTATTATATACTTTCAGGTGTAATTTAAACTGGATCTTACCTCATTGTAAATATAAGGTGCTGCCTAAAGAGTCTCTCAGACTTTTGGGGTCACCTTGAGGAGGTCCCTATACATGCAGAGGTGTGGCTATAGTTTAGTTTTCTCTCTCACAGCTCAGCTTGGGGCTTYTGGCTCCAGAGAATTTAGGGCTGAATCCAGTTCCTCTTGGTTTGCACAGGAATTGCCTCATCACAAGAGCAGAAGGGAGATGGAAGAGTCAGTAATTCCAGTAGCACTGACAGRTTGACTTGTGCTGGATATTGCCCTTGATCTAATAATCTGTGCCAATTGTAAGATCGTATCATAGCACTGTGTTTAGTAGACCTAGATTTCAGAAACTTTTCATCCACCCAAGCTGTTCGTGGAAAGCCGTGCTGAAACCTCCTCTACTTTGTGAACCCCAGGAAATCCGTAACATCCACAATGATGAACTGATGGGTATTCGGAGAGAGGAGGAGATGGAAATGTCTGATGAAGAAATAGAAGATCCATCAGAGATGAAAGAAACGGAAGAGTCAGGTAAAATCTCTTTTCACAGCTCATAAAGTGCTTCTCTTCTGTGGTTTCTTCCAGGATTCCCATTCTGAGTGTTTTGTACCCCAAAATGGTCAGAGGCAGAGCAGAATCAGGGCAGTTACCTGGAGYTGTTTGCTCTTGGTGCCTGGGTGGGCAGCCAGTGTCTTTCACTGCTCCCTGCCACAGTCGGGGGAGATAAAAGCAGTGTCTGAGCTGCTGTTTCTGTGGGATGGCTGGGATTCCTGGAGCTGGATGTGGAGGAGCTGGAAGCTCCCTGCCTGGTGCAGGGGATGCACTGGTGTAGAAGTTCACCCTGCACTGCACTATGAAGCTGCCTTGTTCCAATGCACTCCTGATGTCTGCCCTGGAATGTTCTTTTTTTTTAACCTCTTCCAGCCTAAATTCACACTGAGAGGGGCTCTTTGTCCAGAGGACCTTTTTTTCTAAAGAGATCATGGAATCATGAAATGGTTTGGGTTGGAAGGGACCTTAAAGCTCATCCCATTCCACCCCATGCCATGAGCAGGGACACCTTGCACTATCCCAGGTTGTTCCAAACCCTGTCCAGCCTGGCCTTGGACACTGCCAGGGATCCAGGGGCAGCCACAGCTTCTCTGGGCACCCTGTGCCAGGGCCTGCCCACCCTCCCAGGGAACAATTCCTGCCCAATATCCCATCCATCCCTGCCCTCTGGCACTGGGAAKCCATTCCCTGTGTCCTGTCCCTCCAGCCCTTGTCCTCAGTCCCTTTCCAGCTCTCCTGGAGCCTATTTAGACCCTGTGGCTCTGAGTTCTCCCCAGAGCCTTCTCTTCTCCAGGCTGGACACCCCCAGCTCTCCCAGCCTGGCTCCAGAGCAGAGGGGCTCCATCCCCYGGGATACCCCAAGCACTGGGAGCCATTCGTTTGGGTGTGCAGGATTTGTAGCCAGGAACTGCTGAGTCTCTGTGCATGGGAGGGGGAGAGCAAGGGACTTGTTGCCACTGGTTGTTTGACTCATGTGCTGTCCCCAGTGCTGGTGTCGCAGGTGGAGGCACTGAAGGAGGAGAACGACAGCCTGCGCTGGCAGCTGGACGCGTATCGCAATGAGGTGGAGCTGCTCAAGCAGGAGCAGGGCAAGGCCACCAGGGACGAGGACACCACCAAGGAGCAGCAGATGAAGCTCCTCCAACAGGCTCTGCAGGGCATGCAGAAGGTGAGTCTGGAATTYTCCGTAGTTGAGGCTGTGCTGCAGGGGAAAGGGGCTGGGATGGGCGGCAGAAACACATGGAAAAAGCCCCTCTGGTTTATAGCATGATCCAAACTGGCAAAGGGGAGCAACTTTGTCATTTCCAGTGTTGCTAAAAAAAAACCCAAAGCAAATATTGAAACCAGGGATTATTTAAGAGCTGATCAGTCACATGGAAGCAATCYATAGTTCATGGATTCCTTGTATGCTCTTTACTGTGACATTCAAAGTACCAAGTCTGTCCATAATCAGCTAAGGAAGTGGAATGGAATTCAATCCATTGGTGATGGAATTACTGCCCTGTACTTACACAATAGTGCTTTTTCGTATGCTAGTAGACAAAGGCATTTCTAAGGTACGCTGTAGATTCTTCTTGTTTTATACTTAATCTTATCATGGTTCTGGATTTGATCTGTCTAGCCCTCATGGAAAAGCCCTTCTTCATTTATAGTCTTCAAACAGTTGGTGAAAGGCAAGTTATAAAAACAGAGTTTATCTTTTCTCTTCCAGCACCTTTTGAAAGTCCAAGAGGAATACAAAAAGAGAGAAGCTGAGTTGGAAAAAGTGAAAGAAGACAAATTGAAAATAGAAACATTACTGGAAAATCTGAAGGAGCAGGTGCGTGCTATCCAAGGCTTCTTTGTGCAGTCTTTGGATTTTGTGGTCCATCAGGAAYGTGGTGAAGGACATCTGTCCTGCACTCTTGGTGGGAATGCTCMACCCTGATTTGGAACAGTTGTCCTTGGAAAGCGAGGAAAAATTACCTGTCATATCCCAGTGTGTCTGTCAGTAATGAACCTGCTGTTGCCTCATGTAGCTGTGAGACAATCTAAGCAATTGTATATTACAATATGACTGTCATTGGACATTGTGGAGTGGTATCACAACTGGAATGGGGTTTTCTGCAACYTGAGCTTTTAAAAGATAAGAAAAAAGTCTCAAATGTCAGACATTGATATTTCCATTTGTGGTTTAGGRACATGTTTTGATCTGGCCTCCATAAAACACTTTGGAACTGAAAGTTTTTGTGACTGCTTTAATATTTTTGTGCTTGCTGGGTTTATTCCYAACTGAAATCCATACAGAATTGCAAACTGAAATCCACCATGCTCCTTCTCAGGTGTGATCCACTCTGATTTGATTATGGATCTGAGCRTGAATCTACACTTGCCTGGTCCTTTCCTCTATTACACAGACACAATTACACAAGAAGCATGAGSCAGCACTTTCCCCCTTGGCCTACAGAGCCAGATACTGGGTTTATCTCATTTTCCTTCTTTAGTCCCACTTCTTTGTGCCATGAGCTAGGGAAGATAATAAATGCCTTTCTACTAACTAAAAATGGCTTTGTATATTCCAGTAATCATCAGAGCAGGAGCTTCAAAACAAAAATAACTGATTATCATCAGTAATCTTTCCTTTCTTTGTCCATATATAGCAGACCATGGCAGATGAAGAGAACAAGGAGGGAGATGCAGCTGATTGCCAAGGGAGTGTAAGTCCAAGAGTTTCTTTTCCTCCAGTCAGAATCTCTCACTGATGGGACAGTGACCCTTCTGTGTAAGAAGAGCAGTGGTTTATGGATTGGGGAGTGTGGGGAATGTGAGGGTGGTGCAGACACACTGTCCCCATGTACAGGGATCAGGTTTTCCATCCAGAGGGTGCTGGACACTGCCCAGGCTCCCCAGGAATGGGCACAGCCCCGGGGCTGCCAGAGCTCCAGGAGTGTTTGGACAGCACTGCCAGGGATGCACAGGGGGGGGATTGTTGGGGGGTCTGTGCAGGAGCTAGGCTGGATGATTCTGGTGGGTCTTTCCAGCTTAAGAGATTCTGATTCTATATAAATCAAAGTCATCAATTTACATCATCAGAGCTGGATGAAATGAAAGTATTTGCATTGCTGAGRTGTAGAAATGGAGTTTGGTGTGCAGGATCTTTTGTTGCAAAATTATTTCCATTTAGTCTTCAAAAATAGGAGCTGGATCTGGGGTTTTTCAGCATGAAGAAGAGATGGCTTCGAGGAGACCTCAGTGGTGCCTTCCATCGCCTAAAGGGGGCTTATAAAAAAGAGAAAAATKGACTTTTTATACAATTGGATAGTGACAGAACAAAGGGSAATGGGTTCCCACTGCCAGAGGGCCCAGTTAGATGGGATATGGAGAGGAAATGTTTCCCTGTGAGGGTGGGGAGGCCCTGGCATAGGGTACACGAAGAAGCTATGGCTGCCCCTGGAGCCCTGGAGGTGTCCATGGTCAGACTGAATGGGTCTTGGAACAACCTGGGATAGTGGAACGKGTCCCTTCCCATGGCAGTGGGGTGGAACAGGGTGAGTTTTAAGGTCCTTCCCAATMCAACCCAATCTATTGCATGATTCCATGATCTCCAGGAGAAGGCAGGCTGTGGGTTTGCAGTGCAGCTGCTGGGTTGCAGTCCCTGAATCAGCTTCCGCAGGGCAGAGCTGCTTTTTCTCCTCTGGAATCAAATGTGGGAGCTGAGGCCATCTGGGCACAGCCTCAGCCCTGGAGAGCTGAGAACTGCACTGGTGTAAGAATTTGAGCAAACCCAGGGGACCATTCAGTTCTATCTTCGTCACTGGCTTCCCTCCAGCCCATCTCACTGGTGAGTGGAAGCTGTTCCCAATTATAGCTGTCCACAGCTCTCAGGCCACTGGAATTCCGCATCAAACTCAGAGATAAAAGCAAATCCTGCTTTTAGAGCACCCACCATCTTTGCATTATTATGTTTATGTCAGGGATAGTAAATGATGCCAGCTCTGTTTTAATTCAGTACCACAAACTCAAGTCAGGGACAGTCTGATCCTAAACCCTGTGCAGCCCCATGGCACTWGATTAATCACATTTGTCTCAGTTTGGGCATTTGTAAAATAAACCTCTGCAGCTGAATTAGTCATGGCAAGGCCACAGTCTGGTTTGTGTTTTGTTATTTAAAGCAAGGCCCTTCTGGAGCAGATGTCATGTCAGAGAACAGGGTTGGTGCAGGGTGTGTGGTGGCACCTGCTGAACTTGGTGGGCTTTTCACCTCACTTGGTGGATCACACTCAGCAGCACAGACACAGCTGTGCTTCTTTGGGAGCATTTTGGRAAACAAATGTAGATACAGCAGTGATGGATGCAGTGTCTCAGAAAACCAGGAAAACACCAAAACTCTGTCAAGCCTGCCCAAGCCAGTGCCTGGTGTGTCAGGGTATCTGGAATGTGCCCTGTGGGTTTGTTTTCCAGGAGAGCAGCACGTCCAGAGTTTGTGCCTGCAGCCAGGAGAAGGAATGTCCAATGGAGAAGATGTTGAGCAACTGCCCTGTGAAATCTGAACGAGAAGTTCTCTTGGTTGGTGAGTTCTGCTGGGCTTGGTGGTGCTGCCAGAGTCCTGAGCTGGGGGGACCTGCTGCAAGGTGACCTTGCACTCCTCCAGTCCACCTCTGCTTCCTTTGGGTATCCTGAGCAAGGTGGGAGTCCTGGAACTGAGAAAAACCTTGAGCTGTGCTGGGTCAGGGTGGAACCTTGTGACACCTGGCTGCTGGCAGTGGCACAGGGCTGGTGATCCCAGCTGGCTCTTGCCTTGTGACAATGACCTTTGTGGTATTCCTTTCCCCAGGGATAATCTCAACGTTTCTCCACGTGCATCCATTTGGAGCCAGCATTGAGTACATCTGCTCCTACCTGCAGCGTCTGGACAGCAAGGTGGGTGTAGGGGCAGGTGGCTGTAGGGACGGGTGGCTGTAGGGACAGGTGGCTGTAGGGGAGGTGAATGTAGGGACAGGTGGGGCTGGACAGCAAGGCCTGGGCTCTGCTCTCTGCAGAAATCTGTTGGAACAGGGTGAGAGAAGGGGTGAACTGTTTTGGATCACAGAATGGTTTGGGTTGAGGGACTTTGAAGCCCATCCAGTTCCATGCCCTATCATGGGCAGGGACACCTTCCACTATCCCAGGTTGCCCAAAGCAGCCCACCTTTGGGGTCTTCCACTCACCATGTCCCCAAGTGCCACATCCACACAGCTTTTAAATACTCTAGGGATKGGGATTCCATCACTGCCCTGGCCAGGGAAACACCTCCATCTCAAATGCTTTTTGGTTTACTCTGTTGAAGTTTGCTGCCCTGGAGCAGTTTCACTTTGTTCTCCTTATCACTGTGACCTCCAAGGAGAAGAGCAAACAACGGCCTTGTGCACTGGACATCTCCCACCCTCTGCCCTGTTTGTGTATGTTCTCTCTAACTGAGCAGTCACGTGGTGTTTGTGTCTCTGAGCAAATGTTTTTGGGTCTGTTTGCTCCTGTCACCCTTCCCTGAGCCTGCTCTGTTCTGATACTGGAAGTGGGGTGGTTTTTAGGAGGTGTCTATTCCMGTAGTAGAAGCACTGGAACTTTGGGGGTCTGTGGGAAGGGAAGGGTGGAGCCCTAGATGTAGGGGTCACCAAAGGCAGTGACAGGCTATGTTCCTGGATTTCCTTGGCACAATATGGAGCTCCTGTGTCCTGCTGGCTTCGCTCTCCTTCTTGGAGTAAACTGGAACAAACGTGATGGAAGGAATTACATCTCATTCTCTTCTATCCTCTTSTCCAGTTGTCTTTCTTAAAGAGCCYCAGGAGCAGGAGGCCCCATCAGCATCGGAATCCTCTTTTGGGATTGGAACTTTTCCAGCTGCTTRTGTTTATAACTCAGTGTTTCATTTACCCTTTCCTAGGAAAACACGACTCCCTGGCCTGGCTCACTCCAGCCTTATAAAGACGGAGTTAATGATTTATCTCCTCATTATAGCTTGGAATTTGTCTGTGGGGCCAGCAGCTGCTTTTATTTTGGTTTGGAGCTCCTATAAAACTGCCATCATAGCATTCAACTGCCTTCTGGAACTTCCTCTTTGGTGTCCACAGTGCAGAGAGGGGCTCCTGGAAGCTTCTGCAGTCAGCTTGGGAGAGTCCCTGTACAGACCCCACCCTTCAACGWGCGCTATGGCATCAGGGCACTCACACTCAGGGCTACTCCCATTGTCCTCTGTGTTCCTTCTGAGCTCTTCTGTCTCCTCTACTCTTGCAGGAGTTCAGATTAGTTCGGGATACACCTGAGCAGATCTCTGAGGCAGGAGGGGGGAGAGTACTTGAAGGTACAACCTGGTTTCTTGAAGCTGTCAGCAGGAAAGGAAGGGGAATATCTTTCCACTGTTCCCTGCCCATCAGTCTCGCCAAGAAGGTCAGCAGAGAGTGTAGAAATTAAGATCCAAGGTGGTTTGGAGTCATGAAAGAGCCCTTCAGAAGTTGTCTGTAGCCCTGAGTGTGGCTTGGCAGGGCCTTGGGCTGACAGACTCACCTCACCTGAGGCTCCTGCTCTGCAGTGATGCAACCCCAGTGTTGGCTCTTGGCTCTGTTGGAGCAATTGTTGCCCTATCAGGGGAGTGAGAGTTAAACTAAAATAGGGTAAAAGTGCTCCCTGTTCAGTGACTTAAGTACTTGGGAGGTTTAAATCTATTGCCTTGCATTCCACAGGGGAGAACATTCAGCCAGTCCCTTTACCTTGACTTGCAGTGTTTATCCCAAAGCCTGACAGCACCACAGCTCCCTTTGTCCCAGCGTTATCCCCATGGGTGCAGGGACAGCCTGGATGAACTTCAGCAATTAAACTGTCTGAGTTTGAATTATCACCAGCCATCAGGGGTTCCATCTTCACTTTTGGTCTTGTTTCCCTTGTGTTCYCACAGATCTGCACAGCAGAGGTGGAAGTTCTCATGACGCGACTCCAGAACACATTCCGGCAGGAGCTGAGYGGGGTCGGGGCCAGCCTGGAGAAGAGATGGAAGTTTTGTGGCTTTGATGGGTTGAAAATGACTTGAGCTTTGACTTAATGCTGGAAACAGTGGGATATGGATGCTGGGAAAACCTGGGATGCTCTTCCCTCTGTTCCTGAGGTACCACGGCATTGGGATGCAAAGTATAAGTGAAGCCAAGTCCAGAGCGGCACTGGAAGAACCTTCAAGTTCTGCAGCTCCTTTGATCAGTTATTTGTTAATGGGCAAGTTCTGTTCAATATATTTGGGGAAAAAAGCTCCTGCCTGACCCTTTGAAGCACAGCGTGTCGACTCCATGTTCTGCCAGTGTTGTATGTGCTTGTGTGCCCAAATTCCTCCTCCTCAACCTTCCTTCTGGTAGGAACAGCCATAGACTGTCCTGAAGCAACCTCARAAAGGCATCTTATGGTTTCCAGATCACCAAAAGGGGGAAAAATGCGCATTTTTTTTGATATTTCTATGAGTAAAAACCAAGTTATGTTTAAGAAGATTTAGATGGCTCAGGAGCCTCTGAGCCCAGGAATTGGTTCTTTTTTGTGCTATTTTCTCTATTAGTAGTTAAGCAGAGGTGGGGTCAGAGGGGGATTCTGGCAGTGCCCCTCGTGCTCTGGGTAAGTAGTTACAGAATCTTTTACATAGCAAGGGTGTTTAATTTTCTGGGGGTGTGGGTGCAGCAGAGCTATATCGGCCTGGATTTTGGTGATTTTTTTTACCACCCAGTTCCTCCACCTGCTTTGCTTTGGACACTAAGCTCAAGCAGCACAGAGTCCTCTGCTCCTGAACGTTCCCAGCACTGTTCCTCATGTTCCCCATGCATCCCCAGCTCTGCAGAGGTGCAGGGTAGCGCAGCTCAGCCCATTGATCCAGCCAGCCCAGAATCCCTCGTGGATCCTGCTGTCCCCCAGCAGACCCTTATTCCTGCCCAGCAGGGTCAGCTGCAGAGTTGCAGCCACCCTGTGCAGGATTCCCCTTCTCCCAGACAGCGCCTGTGTTCCCAGAATGGAGCTGTCACAGTTTTGCAGCTGCACTCTTCCAGCCCCTCCTGTTTGTTCTCCACACCCCAGGCATTGGTGCCCCTCACTTGGGCTATTGATCCCGCCTCATTTTTGGGGGAGAAGTCCCAATTCCTGCATTTCTGTTCTCAGGCATTTCCCTCATTCGTGACACATCCCCAGCCCTTGTATCGTTCTGCCAGGTGGTTCTCCRTGGTGCCATGGCTGAGGTGGTGCCTGGGGGATACAGGAACATTTCTGGTGTGTTCCATGTACCTGGCACAGACACCTGGTGTTGTGTGAACCAGTCCCATATCCAAAACACCAAAATTCTGGTGATACCAGGCTTGGAGGCAGCTATTGACCTGCTGGCTCTGCCTGTTTCTCCCCGACCATTCCCTGCAGCTGGAAGGGTGGAGGAGCACACTCCCTGTGCTCCWGCTCCCTTCACCAGTCATCCCAAGGCCCTGAGGTCTCTCTGGATCACTTGGATTTCTTCGTGCAGCCTCGAGGAACCATCCTCCTCCTTGTTGCTCCCACTGGCAAGAGCCTGGCATCAGTTGTCTGTGGGCATTGGGGAAACCGGGGCGGTCACAGGAGACCTGGCACCTGCAGTGCCAGGTGGGAATGTGGCACCTGTGTCCTGTCCCTGCAGGTCAGCCAAGTGGGGAGAGGGCAGGGTGGTGTGTTCTCAGYGAGACCTCTCMTTGGGAAAATCAGGGAGGAAAAGCCAGAAATGAGGAGWGTTCCAGAGGCCCAAGAGCAGCCGTGGCTGGAGCACTCTGGAGGCAGGGAAGAGTGGGATGAGTGGGGACAGGGGATGGGCTTCCCAGCGTGGGAGCTCCCGCAGCACAAGGACTTGCTGGGTCCCAGCCTCTGGTGGCTGTGGGATGGGAACTGGGATGGGACTGGGGCTCCTCCTGGGGGACTGAGGGGGCTGGGGCTGTTGGAGACAGTGGGCAGGTTGTTCTGTGGGGCAGCAGGAGGGRGAGCAGCCAGGAGCTGCGGGGTGAAGGCTGGTGCTGTGAAAGGGASTCAGGGCTGGGGCACACTGGGATCCTTCTGCTTCCCCTCATTCGGCCTTCCCTTCCAGGGCCTTTATAAMGGGGCTGATGTTTCTCACAGCAGAATTCCATCCTGCAGATGGGCTGCTGAGGTGACACCCAGGGATGGTGACAGACCTTCCCTTGGGACGGTGCTGCTCCTACATGGGCTGGTGTTCTGTGCTCTCAACACCTAGTGCTTGCCATGCTGGGAGAAGATAWAAACCCTTTGAAAAAATGTTCAGAATAGTTGTGTCCCTACAGATGAACACTGTATTTTTAAGGATTAAACTTTTTTATGGGCAAATCTTGGCTCTGCTGCTTTCTTTGTCTTCGTTGCATGCCAGGGGAGGGGAGAGGCTCCATTCCAGCTCCTTGACTGTGCTCCTTCCCAGGTTCTCTTCATGCTCCATCCCCAGCACTCCACCTTCCTTGTGAATATCAAGAGTGCTCACAATTGCCTGGCCTGGATGCTCCCTGCTTCCTCTGCAGCCTCTCTCGTGCCTCCATCTCAGGCTGTGAATCCCTGGTCCGTGCCCTCCTCCCTCCTATTGAACAGCTGGAGTTCACAGGTTGTGGCAGTGCTGGGGTGGATGTGGCCCAGCAGCACCAGTTTGTACTGGTGGTGAGGATGGGCAGGGAGATGATGCACAGGAAGAAGAACTGAGCAGCCCCGTGGGGCTCTGTTCTGTGTTTGGGAGGAAGCCTTAGGGAGACTGGGGCCTTTAAATGGAGCTACTGTGGGGAAGGGAGTTGAGTGGGATGGTGGCTGCTGGACTGGGACAGGCAGAGATCCCTGGAGCAGAATGGGGTCCCAAATCAGCAGGARCTGTTGAGGTTAAAGGGGAGCCTGTGCGTAACCCAGGCCCTCCTGGGAAAAGATGCTCTGGAGATAAAGAGCAGGCACAGGGTGCCCAGAGAAGCTGTGGCTGCCCCTGGATCCCTGGCAGTGTCCAAGGCCAGGCTGGACATTGGGGCTGGGAGCAGCCTGGGACAGTGGGAGGTGTCCCTGCCATGGCAGGGGTGGCACTGGATGAGCTTTAAGATCCTTCCAACCCAAACCCTTCCATGATCATTACCATGTCATGGGTCAGGAGTCTCCCTGTGGCCCCCAAAGGGCTGATGGGTGTGTTAATGGGCAAAGAGGTGCCAGTTTTGGTGTTAGTGGGGGTTTGGGAGACTCTGCAAGGTCTGTAACCCTGTGAGCTGTAGATCCATCCCATCAGGTCTGTGAGCTCCTCAACACTAGAGCTCTGCAGGCCCCTGGATGTGGGGACCGCCCCTGTGCCCAGCCTGTTCCAGACCCCGCTGGACACCATCGCTGTGAAGGTGCCGTGAAGGAGCAGCACGGAGAGCTGAGGTGCAAACTACCCACTGGCCCTCATCAGCCAGCCCAGGCAGCACGTTCCCTGCTCAGGTTTCATCTGCCAGCACAGCTGATGCTTCAGCCTGTCCTGGTCACCCACGGCTGGGAGCGGGGACAGCTCAGGATGGAGGGGATTGAGCAATGGCTGATCCGTGCCAAGGCTCAGTGTCTGGCGTGGGAAGCGCAGTTCCTCCATCCAGCCCTGCCCTCTCTCYACGCTGTTTCTGGCTCTCGTTTCTTTTGGCAGAAAATTCACATTCTCATGCCTTCTCTCCTCCCCTCGGCGGCTTTGCTCTATCACTTCCCCACTTCTCCTCCCGTCTGTGGGCTGGGAAGGGCCCCAGAGCCCTCGTGGAGATGCTGCTGTGAAAACCATTGTCCCAAAGGAAGAGCCGGGAGCTCCAGGAGCTGCTGCGAGGGCACGGGAAAGGTAAATGTGTGTCCTTTGTTCCTGCTRGGAGGAGAGAAAGTGCTGCTGCAACTGGTGGAGCAGCTGCTGCTCCTTGGGAAGGGAAGGGGCAGCTGGGTTGAGCTTTGCCYGTGAGATTTCCTGAAATGAGCACCAGTCCTGTTTGTGAGTTAGTGAGATTCCTGCTCTGGCATCCCCCTCCAAAGGAGGATTTGTGGGGCTCTGTCTGTGCCCCTGCTGTGGAATGGTGTTTCCCTCTTGTGCTGAGCGAGCTCTCCTGTCCCCCAGGGCTCTGCAGGGACACCCATCCCCATTTCCTCCAGGGACACCTTGGAGTGGTGGACACCCACCTTGCTGCTCTGGGTTGGAGGTGCTGGTCCCCATCTCACCCATTTCCAGGGACATAAATCCAGCCCTGGGGTGGAAAGCAGGGGAAGGTGTTTGGAGTTGATCCTGAAGGATGAGCTTTGGGAAGACCAGCAGTGGTGGCACATCACAGGGTTCTGCGAGTGGTGCCTGCAGGCAGGCAGATAAGCAGCAGCTCAGCCGGGCTGCTCCTTCCTGCCTTCTCCTTCCTGCCCTCCCTCTGCTGCTCCCTCTTCTAACCAGAATTCCTCCTCCTCCTCACCCCATGGCAGCCACATCCCCCAGGACTCCGCTCAGGCAGGGGCTGTGGCTGTGGGCTCTACCCGAGTGTGGAGCTTCACTTTCAAAAGGTAATTCCCTGCAGT
>NW_026623469.1:401306-404237 GCF_030028575.1 Malurus melanocephalus | reverse complement strand
GTAGCTGAGGTGCAGGAGCTGCCATTGCCATGTGGGGATGCTCTCACCTGTGACAGCCGAGGTGTTACCTGCCCCAGGCTGTCCCAGAAGAGCAGGATGGAAGTTATAAAAATCTCTGTATTGCATCTATTTTAATTTATCAGAGGGCAGGATTAGGTGGGATCTTGGGAAGGAATTCCTCCCTATGAGGATGGTGAGGCCCTGACACAGGGTGCCCAGAGAAGCTGTGGCTGTCCCTGGATCCCTGGAAGTGTTCAAGGCCAGGTTGGATGGGGCTTGGAGCAGCCTGGGACAGTGGAAGGTGTCCCTGTCCATGGCAGGGGGTGGGATGAGATGCTTTTTGAGGTCTCTTACCCAAACCAGTGCAGGATTCTATGATGTAGCTGAATTCCCTTTTTGGTGTGCCCTTACAGGGAACTCTGAACTACTCTTTTACATTTGTTTTCTTCTTTAATTTATGTAACTTTCTAAATACCTTTAGAAATGGAAATTTCAAACCTGGCCAGAGGGAACCAGTGTCAGGGGCTGGAGCGGGGTGGCAGCACTGGGTGGGACTGACACAGGAGCCTTGTCCATTCCTGGGGGTCTCACCCTTATCCCTGGAGATTTCCAGGCATTTATTTTTCATTCTTGCCTTAAGCCTCTTTGTGGAGGCTCTTTCCACAGACAGAACTCTGACCTCAGTCCTCTCCATCTGGGCTGTTTCTGCTCTTTGGACCTTGCTGGGTGGTGCGGTGCAGGGGTGGTGGCACAGGTGGCACCAGGAGGAGGTGGCACCAGCTGGAGGCAGCCAGGTTGGTGTGGGGTAAGGAACCRAGTCCCTGTGCAGCTCCCCCAGAGCCTGCAGCAGGGAGGGCTCCCTAAAGCTCTTGGAGAGGGGATGGGGTGCCCAGGGTGTGTTCACAGGCTGTCTTCCAGCTCTTGCCAGGGGCAAAGGCTTGGGCACCTCTGGTCACGTGCAGCTCTTTATGATTCAAAGGAGATGAMTCATGGAATGGTGGAATTGCTCGGGCTGGGAGGGACCTTAAAGTCCCTCTCATTCCATGCAGAAACACCTTCCACTATCCCAGGCTGCTCCCAGCCCCAATGTCCAGCCTGGCCTTGGACACTGCCAGGGATCCAGGGGCAGCCACAGCTTCTCTGGGCACCCTGTGCCAGGGCCTCCCCACCCTCCCAGGGAACAATTCCTCCACAATCTCAAATCTAAATCTCTTCCCCTGATGCTTCCAAGGCCTTTGCTTGGAAGATCAAAGTGAGATGATGTTGTTGGGGCATGTGCAGCTGCACTGGCTCTGCTGAGAGGTGACAGAGGGACAAGTGTCTCCTGCAAAGGCTCCCTGGGGTGTTCCCAGCAGTTTCTCTCCTAAAGCAAATATCGCTGCTGTGTGTTCCTTTCACACAGGTGTGTTTTCCAGGGAACCTTTGGCTCGGGGGCTGTGCCAGGCCCCAGCCCCGGGATGCAGCCCATGGCCCTGCAGAGCCTGTCTGAGCTGGAGAGGGCCAGTCTGCAGGAGCTGGCGCTGTTCCGGCTGCAGGAGAGGCTGCTTGTGGGGCATCTCTGCCTGGACAGAGGTACTGGGGAGGGGAGGGGAGGAGGCTCCTGCCAAGCAGGGCTGAGACTGAGCCATTAATGCTGCTCACCCCCACACCAGAACCCAGTATGAAGGCTATGGAAAGATGTTTGTGGCACATTTTGCTCCCTTTTATTTCTCATTGCTGCTTTGTTGTGAGTCCCGAGGGCCCGCTCAGCCTTTGGAGGGGTTTGCATGTCCACAGCACTGTGAGAACATGACCCTCCACCCCCCAAACCCAAAGCAGATGTGGCAGTTTGGCGAGCTCTGCGCTGGGATTGTCTGAGTGCCCTTGGGGTGGGACAGACTTTGCTGTCTGGGTCCGTGTCCAGCACTGGCCCCGATGCTGGAGAGAGGAYAATGCACCGGGGGATTAAAGGGAGGATAAATTCGGGAGCTGCACAGGAACTGAGCACAGAGGCTCTGTCAGGGTTCCCAGGGAACACAACTGCCCGTGTCCCTCAGGGAACACAACTGTGCATGTCTCCAGCGCCCTCACTGCAAACCCAGACAGATGGGGCTCCTCTGACTCCTTCCCAAATTCCCAGCAGGGCAGGGGATCACCAGCTCTGGGACTGGGGGATGCAGAGGGAGCTTGGGGGTCTTCAGCCCCGCTTCCACTCACAGCAGTCCCCAGGGATGGAGGCCCCAGGTCTCTGGGAACCTCTCCCAAAGCCCAGTTTCATACTAGGCATCATGTGCTTGGGGTGACACCCAAGTTTGGCTTTCTGTCAATAATCTTTGGATTTCATGCCATGAAATGGCTCCACAAAGAGTCCAGCACAGCTCCCCTCTCCCTGCCAGAACTCTCAGTTGCTCCGGGGCTGCAGGACCAGTCCCTGGAGAACTCTGAGCACAAACATCCTGATTCCTTGTCTATTTTGTTTTAGTTAGGGCTGTTGTGATCCCACTTGCAATGACACCCTGCAGCAGCAGCTTCTCTAGGGACCAGTGCAGCACCAAAAAAAACCCCATACCCCAATATTTCCTTCCTGGTTGGCTACTGGATAATTTATGTGGGTTCTACATTCATTTTCCTCATTCCATCTGTCAGAGCTTTTCTCTAAGTCTTATAAAATAACCCAAACAAGTAGATAGAAGCTGTTCCTAGGAAGAGAATTCCTCAGGAATGAGGAGTATGAGCCAGAATAGGGTGTTATGTCCTGAAAGGATTTGGGGTGGKCAGTGACTGAATTCTCAGTTCATTGCTGCTGAATGCGTGAGGTGGGGGACCTGCAGACCAGTTTGGGGTTTGTGATGGTGTTTGATACAACTTTATGTGTGTGTGTTCTGTAAAACATTCCTCAAAGCTTTTCTGGGCTGTATTCGTCGTGTAGTGCCATGGGATCCCTCCCTCCCT
>NW_026623469.1:392361-400790 GCF_030028575.1 Malurus melanocephalus | reverse complement strand
TCTCCAGGGCTGTTCCCCTGCCCACTGTGTCTCTCATGGGACTGCTGCATCTGCTCAGAGCCATGGCCACAGAGGGTGCAGAGGGACAGGGAGCGCGTACTGAGCCAGCCCCGAAATGTTGATGGTGAACACTCCCCTTCCCTTCTCCTCCTAGATGGCTCCAAAGGCAGTAAATCCATCCGGCAGAAGCTGGAGAGCTTCTCCAAGGAGAGGAAAGGTGAGCAGCCTCYCCCTCACCCAGGCTTTGGTCCCTGCTCTCAGGGCAATCGGTGACTGTAGGTGGGAAGAGCTGGGAACTGCCCAAATCCAGCAGGACGCTTCATCCCCAGGCTGTTTGGCTGCTTTTGGAATGGCATGAGCTTGGTGGAGTCTGGGAGGCAGGGAAAGGTGTGGGTGGAATGTGTGTGATGTAAACATTCATGTTCAGCTGTACACATAGAAATGTGATATTCTGCCCATTTTGTCCCAATCTTGCTGCTTCCAGYTGTATTTTAACATCCCTTGACAGGCCTCAGTGAGAGTCCTGGGGCACCCAGAATCCTGCAGCAGAGCCAGGTGGGAATGAGCTTCCTCACACCAGTACAATGCCCACTCAAGGAAACTACTGAAGTTAATGTCTCGCATTTTACTGAAAATAATGTCTCACATTTTACTGAAATTAACATCTCATATTTTACTGAAATTGATGTCTCAGACTTTACTGAGTGAGTCTGTGACTCTGCTGCAGGTGTAAAATCCCAAGACAGTGCAAAGGCTGGGGGTGAGRAGAGCCCTTCTTGCCAGAGGGATGGAGAGGGACAGGGATTTGGAAAAAGCACCACTAATACCAAGATTTTCTTGAGCAGACATAGCTGAGGCAAACCCTGTAGGAACACAGAGGTTAGGATTTGGGAAGAATATTTTGTACTGGATATTTCTGGTGATCTATGGAGTTGTTGCTTCATGGGGCTGTAGCCAGTGAAAGGAAGCCCAGGGAAARGTGGGACAGGCTCCAACTAGCACAGTGATGGAGAGCAGGTTTACTTGCCRGCTCCCCAGTGTCTCCTTCCTCTTCCTGTAGCTCCCCACGCTGTGCCCTCCCCGCTAGGCTCTTTGGCACCCAGAGTGCAGGAGAGCAGCCCCCTTTGGGTTTGCCTGGTCCTTGGSAATTCACCTTGGGGCAGGAGAATGGGGCGGAACGAGTGCAGCTCCCTCACCAGCCATGCCTTTCCCTTTTCCCATGTTTCCCCAGACTGCTCTCCCCACACCTTTGGGATCCCGCTCTCGCAGGTCATCGCCAACGACCGCGCCTGCCGGCAGCTGCAGGAGGCCGTGGGCARGAGCCGCCGCCTGTGCCTGGAGGTGGAGGCCACGGTGACACGGTTCCGGGCTCAGAGGCACAGGAGGCTGCCAAAGGGCACCAGCTGCATCCGGACACCTGACGGGGGCTTCCCTGAGGAGCCAATGTCCCCAACGCTCCTGGACAAGAGCTCCTGGAGCCAGCGGAGGGTACAGTCCCCAAAATGGGCTGTGATGGTGCCATGGGATGGGGGGTCTGAATTCAGGGTCTTTTCTTTCCGGCTGTGAGTTGGTTGTGTCCCAGGCTGGGCCAATCCCAGTCTATCCTCAGGGAAATGGGGATGTCCCCAGTCCCCTCAGAGATGGACTGTAAGGGGTGGGAGGCTCTTCACTAGCTCAGCTCTTATGGAGCTGCGGTCACCAGGGGGATGTTTAAGGGTGCAGAGGGCAGGGATGGATGGGATATTGGGCAGGAATTGTTCCCTGGGAGGCTGGAGAAGCCCTGGCACAGGGTGCCCAGAGAAGCTGTGGCTGCCCCTGGATCCCTGGCAGTGTCCAAGGCCAGGCTGGACATTGGGGCTGGGAGCAGCCTGGGACAATGTTTCTGCTCATGGCYRGGGCTGGGGCTGAATGCTSCCCATTCCCACAAAGCCCTGAGGTCAATGATGGATCTGTGGGGTCATTCCTGCCCCCTGCMAACCCCTGTGCTCTGTCCCAGGGAGCAATGTCTGTGGATTCCATCACTGACCTGAGTGACAAYGCTTCCAAGCTGCTGGAGGCCCTGCAGCTCTCACACCCCCACGAGCTGGAGCCGCGCAGGAGCCGTGGCAAGAAGCAGCCRCTGAGCCTGAACCCCATCAGCTGGCAGGTGCCACGGATCGTGGACAGGTGCTGCACACACCTGGAGATGCATGGTAAGGGCAGGGAAAACTCCCTGTGGGCGACCACTGGGACATCCTGGCCTGGCCATCCCAGGGTTGGGGAGGCACTGGGTTCACTGGGCATCACGGGATTCGCCCGAAGGCTGGACTCCATGGTCTTGGAGAGCTTTTCCAACCCTGGCGATTCTGTGGGTCCTGGGGCAGGAAATGTCCCAAAAACCCACCTGAGGAGAGTCCCCTGGGCTGGGTGCAGTACCTGAAGTGAAAGGCACTGAGAAGGGAGTTTCACKGAGTGTGTCAGTGACCATCTCTTGGTGTTTTAACTCCTGCTGCAACTCCAGCCCTTGCTCAGAGTGACCGTAGGGATGGGCTATCCTCCCATCAGAGAAGCCCAAGGAAATTTCATGGCTCCACAGTCCCTCCCTTTTCCCTATCACCTGGAGCAGGAGGAGCCCTGCCCTTGTGCTGAGGTGCTCCCAGTCCAGCCAGAGGGGCAGAGAGCTGTGGGAACRCACAGTACTAACCTGTCTGTCTGCCAGGTCTGCAAACTGTCGGCATCTTCCGTGTCGGGAGCTCCAAGAAAAGAGTCCAGCAGGTAAAGGGGGACATCGGCTGCATCCGAGGGACAGAGGCTCACGTGGAGGGGTTGGACAGATCTGGCATTGGTCTGCAGAGCTCTGAAACACTCCAGGCATATCATGGATCCAGGCACACACACTGGATCCCAGGCATTCACTGGATTCCGGGRAGCCTGTATGCCGCTGCTGGGTCCTGCTCCCAGCCAGGAGACCAGCCCAGCTCCTTCCCTTCAAACAAGCCTCCATGCCCTGCCTGGCATTTCAGAGTCCAGCCAGGAGCTCCCTCTGGTCTTGTGATCCATGCCCTGGGCACAGGAGGCTCTTGGTGCCTTTTGGGGTTCCCTGCTTTGGGGGGCATTGGGAGCAGCCAGCTCTCCTGTCCTGCCATGGCAGCCGCTCCGCCAGCATGACTTGTGTGGAGAGGAAGTGAAGAAGAAGAAACTGATTGTGTTTTCATCTTTCTTGTTTGTCCCATCTCCAAGCTGAGGGAGGAGTTTGATCGAGGGCTGGATGTTTTCTTGGATGAGCATCAAAGTGTCCATGATGTGGCTGCCCTGCTCAAAGAGTTTCTTCGGGACATGCCGGATTCCCTGATCCCCAGAGAGCTCTATGGGGCCTTCCTCAGCACAGCCAGTGAGTACTTGTGGGGCAGAGCCTTCACAGTCTCAGGAGGATTTGAGTTTGGGGTGACCTTCAATTCCACAGACACCTTCCAGTAACTCCAAGTCCTGTCCAGTCTGACTTTGGACACTTCCAGGAATGGATCCTTCCTCACCACCCTTCTTTTCCAACCCTCTGGACAGGGATGAGATGGGTGATGTGCTGCGTGGCCCTGCAACATGGCAGTTACAGAGCCATGTGTAATCTGTGGCTTTGGTAGGGGGCTTGTTTGATTTTTTAAAAACTGGATTATAGAAATCCCTGTGGTCAGGACAGCCTTTGACTGCAGGGCTGTGCAATATCAGCGCAGTCACAGCCCTTGCTGGATGCTCCACGCTGTGCATGAAGGGTGGGGCAGCAGCCTGGCTCCCTGCAGAGCTCACCCCATGGATGGGGAGGAAGGCTGTCCAGGCTGTCCAGGGGGAAATGTCCGGTGGGTGGTCTGGGATGGTCTCTAACAGCTGCTCTCTGCCCAGCCATGGAGGGGCAGGCCCAGCTGGATACCCTGCAGCTGCTGCTGTTCCTGCTGCCCCCGTGCCACAGTGACACCCTGCTGCGCCTCCTGCGCTTCCTGGGCCGGGTGGCCCGGCACGCTGAGCGCTCCTGGGACGCCGAGGGCCACGAGGTGAGCCTGATTCAGGGGACAGAGGCTCTGTTAGAACCCAACAGAGCTGCTGCCAGCCTGAGCAAAACCTTGGGAAAAACCAAACCCTCTACACAATCACGGGGTCACTGAGGTTGGAGARCAYCTCCAGGGTCATCGAGTCYAGTCTGTGATCAATCCCCACCTTGTCCCTAGCCCAAAACACTCAGTGCCACATCCAGTCATASCTTGGATATCTCCAGGGATGGGGATCCCACCCCCTCCCTGGGCAGCCCCTGCCAATGTCTGACCACCCTTTCCATAGAGAAATTCCTCCTGGTGTCCAACCTGAACCTCCCCTAAACAACCTGAGGCCGTTTCCTCTTGTCTTGTCAAGGCAGAATGAATCCCATGTCAGGCCTGGCTGGCTCAGGCTGGCTCAGGACTTGTCGGGTGGCAGGAGCCCCAGGGGGACATAGCTGTGTGTCTGCAGGCAGCACAAGGKGTGTT
The DNA here is from genome assembly GCF_030028575.1 of Malurus melanocephalus. Taxonomy (NCBI): domain Eukaryota; kingdom Metazoa; phylum Chordata; class Aves; order Passeriformes; family Maluridae; genus Malurus; species Malurus melanocephalus. Next base: position 396,300 of record NW_026623469.1, on the reverse strand, counting down.
TTTGGAGATCCATTTGGGATTTCCACCTCCCAGTTCCATGAAGGACTTGTGACAATGTGTTGAGGTTCATTTTGGTTTCTCCAGACAARTCAAGCTCTGAATCTCTTTGCTCTTGCCCCATAATGTGAGGTGATATCAAAATATAATTTCAATTCCAAAAACCTCTTGGGAGGGGTTGGGAAGGTGAGGCAGGAGGGACTGGCATGAGTGTGTGCTCCAGCACCTCAAACCCTTTGTGCTGGCCCTGCCATCAGCTCAGAGGGGACCAAACTGGACTCAGAGCCACACCCTGCCCTCACTCGCCCTTGTGCTCCTGCCCTGGGGTGGGTGAGGGTATCCTGGGACATCCCCTGCCAGTTCCTCCACAGCCCACAGGGTCCTTTTGTGCTTCCTCGCCAGATCCCTGGCAATAAAATGACAGCTTCAAACCTGGCCACAGTTTTTGGTCCCAACATCCTGCAGAAGGARAAGCCCAGGGAGAAAGATGCCCCGAACCTGGAGGACAGTGCTGCCATCATCCTGGTGCTCCAGAGGCTGATTGAGCACCACCACTCCCTGTTCATGGTACGTGGGGCTCCTCAGGGCGGTTCCTTTGGGCTTTCCTTCCCTCTGAGCCCTTCCAGCAGCAGCAGGGGAAAGGGGGGTCCCAGCCCTGCTCAGGAGTGGCTGATTCGAGTGGTGGAAATGGGGCTCATTCCTCATGGTGTAAATATGGATTTGGGATGGTTTGTAGTGGTAAAGGTGGAGCTGAAGGCCAGGAAGGTCCACTCCTCTCCGTCACCTCCCAGGCAATCATGTGGGACTGAGCTCCTCTGGGATGGGTAACAACAACAGCAGGGGTGGCACCCTGGGGCTGTTTCTCCTCCAGAATCCCAGTGACGGGGAGGAGAAGAAAACTATGGGTGAGCCTAGAAGAGGGAAGGAACTGGATGGAGATGGTGTGAGGTGGAAGGGCTACAGCCTCAGCAGGTTTGGGGAGAGCTGGTGAAGGACCAGGGTCAGTTCAGATCTGATCCTTAGTGGGTGATTGGGGTGATTGGGGTGATTGGGACCATCAGCAGGACGTGGGGAATGCTTATCCCGTACTAAGGATACATCACCCTGAGATCCCCAAAAGCATCATTTAGGGTCATGTAAAGGTCTGTGTGGAACAAGAGCTCTGGGACCTCCAGACWGGTCAGATCAGGGCTCACCTCCAAGCCCATTTAGGGCTACATCCACCTAGGCTTTACTTCTTCCCAGGGATGGGGAGCTGTGACCTCTCCAGGTCCTGTCCTGGGACTGTACCATCCTCAGGGAAAGGGTCTGACTGCATCCCCTCCCCAAATTCTCACAGGGCACTTTCATGCAGCAGTGAGAGCTCCCTCTGGTCTAYTGGAGCGAGACATTTCAGGTCCCCAAAAAGCCTCACAGCCCTTTTTGGGGTCTACAGGGAGCCAGAGGACTGGGGACAGTGGGGGAAAGCAGGGGCTGAGATCCTGCAGGCCCTGGGAGGTGTGTGGGGTGTGACRCCCACCCGGTGGCTCTGTGACCATGAATTGTCCCGGAGCCATTGCAGTGCCCTGGGCTGTCTCTGCTCCCCCTCCTGCTGTGAGGGGCCCCCACGAGTGAGTCTGTGTGTCCCCCAGGTGTCTCCAGAAATGCAGTGCGATGTCCTGAGGAGGCTGTTCCAGACAGACCCCGATGTCATTGAGTACCTGCTGCGCAGGAAGTCCCCTGCTGTACCGTGAGTCCCCAGGCTCTGTGTGACACGCGGACAACCYATGGCACACCCTGCTCATCTTCCTCCTGCCTTCCTCCTCTGTTTACCACTTCTGGTCCTTTGCTCCCCGGCAAAAGCCCTTCACAYCCCAGCTTTCCCCTCCCTCGGAGCTCCCTGCTCTGCCCCTTCTCTCCCCAGCCTGGACCCGCTCTCTGCAGAGCTCTCGTGTCCGCATGGCTCTTGTGTCCAGCGCCCTCCCCTGCTCCGGCCTCTCAGGGCCACATGCTGATGCCATATCCATCACCAGCCTTCCACAAACCTTCTTCACCCTGATGCCCATATTCCTTACGCAGTTTTTGCCTGTCCCAAGTGTCTGTGGCTGGCAGCTCTGCCCATACACCCACATTTTGGATCCGAGGTGGGCCAGTCCCATCAAGGCTCAAAACTGGAGCTYGTGCCCTTCCCTGTGGTTAAACTTGGTGGGTAAAGGCACCTTGTGTCCTTGAGCTGGGTCCATGATGGARCCTGGTGCAGGAGGGGGTTTGCTCCCTTGGGGTGGAAGAAGGGGGTKCTTGGGAGCCTTCTGTCCCCTGGTAGAGCTGCTGATCCTTCAGCAAATGTGGGCTGTCCTGTGGGAAAGGTTTCCCTGGACCACAGATAACCTTCAGGCCAGGCTGGGCAAGACTTAGAGCAGTCTGATCTAGTGGAAGGTGTCCCTTCCCATGGACTAGATGGTCTTCCAAGTCCCTTCCAACCCACACCTAGGACTGTAGGATCTGTACTACCATTTCCTGTCCTCATATTSCTTCTGGGACTGCCTGGAGAGGGCAGCTTTGGGATCTTTGGGTTCACTGCTTGAGGCCATTTGGGAGTGGGGTTGGTAACAACATCTCTCTCTGTGCTTTCTCAGGAGCCCAGAGCGTGTGGATCCTGCAGAGGACCAGGCTCTGTCCCCACTACCCGGCTGGACACACAGCCTGGAGCGCGGCTCCATGTCCTCGGAGTTGTACAGCAGCGTCTCCTTCCTCAACCTGGATGTTGGCATCTAGTGAGCCCTGGCCAGGCCCTCTGCCCCAAACCAGGCAGCCTTTCCAGTGCCCAGTCCCCTGCCCCACTTTGGGGGAAGCCCCTGTGCCTGTGCTGTGGGGACAGAGCTGTGTTTAGGGTTGTCACCTTGCAGGTCCAAATGCAGCTGGGCCCTCGGCACAGCCCTCCCTTGCCACCTCCTTCCTCCTGGGACTTTGGGGAGTGGATTTGCATCCCTGAGCTGAGGGGACTGATGCCTCCCTCTTGGGAGGAAAGGCTGAGGGAGCTGGGACAGTTCAGCCTGGAGCAGAGACGGCTGAGAGGGACCTTATCCATGTGTCCAAATGCTTTTGTAAGGGCCTGGAGGGACAGGACAAGGGWCAATGACCARAGGGSAGGGCTAGATTGGGTACTGGGAGAAATTCTGCCCTGTGAGGSTGGTGAGGCCCTGGCCCAGGCAGGCAYCTTCCACTGGATCAGGTTGCTCCAAGCCCCATCCAGGCTGGCCTTGGACATTTCCAGGGATGGGGCAGCCACAGCAGGACACTTTTGGGAATAAAACAGTGCTTCTGCAAACAAAACCAGGCTGSAGTGTGTGGCAGAGCTGCGGCATAGGGAGGGATGGGGGTGTTTCAAGGGCTGAAGCTCCATCAGTTGTTCTACAGGTTTTCCTGCATTCCCATCCACAGCTGGTGCATGGATGATGTTCTGYGGTTGTAGATGATCTTTAAGGCCCCTTCCAACACAAATCATTCTGTGACAGGTGGAACAGGGAATTGCAGCTGGGGCCAGCACCCCAGGARACTTTGGGCTGGTGGGATGTTCCCCTGACAGTGTCATTGTGGCTTTGAGACACAAGAGGGYTATGAAGGACTGGAGGAGCCTTTCTGTGTTGCTGGCCTGAGAGGAAGGAGAGATTCCAAATTCCATACTCCATATTCCATGTTTGGTASTCCATCCTCCGTATGCACTATTCCATATTCCATATTACAGACTCAATTTTCCATATTCCATATTCCACATCCCATACCCAACTTTCCATACTCCATACTCCCTATTCCATACTCTATATTTCATATTCCATACTCCATACTCCATAAACCATATTTCATATTACATATCCCATTCTCCATATTCTATATTCCACATTCCATACTCCATACTCCCTATTCCATACTCCATAAACCATATTTCATATCCCATTCTCCATA
>NW_026623469.1:390995-391371 GCF_030028575.1 Malurus melanocephalus | reverse complement strand
GCTGACACAGGAGGCATATCTTGGCAGGAAAAGTCCTGCTGAATTTCCCTTTCCCAGCAATAACGGGAGCAGGGGGGCAAGGGGAGCTCGCCGGGAAGTGGCAGCTTTTTCTCTACTGCAGAGCTATGAACGCTGCTGCGGGGTGTATGTCCGGGCAGTGCTGATGGGATATCTGAACGCTGCTGCAGGGTGTATGTCCCGGCAGTGCTGATGGGATATCTGAACGCTGCTGCGGGGTGTATGTCCCGGGCAGTGCTGATGGGATATCTGAACGCTGCTGCAGGGTGTATGTCCGGGCAGTGCTGATGGGATATCTGAACGCTGCTGCGGGGTGTATGTCCCGGGCAGTGCTGATGGGATATCTGAACGCTGCTGC
>NW_026623469.1:330647-389561 GCF_030028575.1 Malurus melanocephalus | reverse complement strand
GCTGGACATTCCGCTTGAGGGCAGCCCAGCACCGGCACCGGCCTGGCCACGGCCTCCCCCCACTGCACGGACACTCTGCCTCGAACGGGAGCAGCCCCTGGAGCTGCTGGAACACTGCTGGAGCTGCTCTATTCCAGCCTCCCTCCCCAGGCGGCTGCAAAGCTCATTCACAGAGCCTTGGTGTCACTCTGCAGASGCCCCTTGGCTTTTTCATGCTCCACATTCTGTTCTCGTGTGCTCTTTCCTCTGCAAGCCTTGGGGTTCACCTTAGAAACAATTGGGAAGTTCCTGTCTGGATGTTTCCAGACCCCCGATGCTGGCACAGGAGGGGTTGTTGCTGTTGGGGGTGTCTGCTTTGGGGGGGTGGCTGCTCTTGGGGCAGTGGTGTTGGGGCATGGTCAGTGTTTGGGGGTGTCTGCTGGTATTTGGGAGTGGTGGCTCTCAGGTCGATGGTCACTCTTTTGGAGTGGTCACTGTTTCGAGGGTCATTGCTGTTTGTGGGGTCACTGCAGTTTGGGGGTCACTCTGTTTGGGGGTCACTGCTGTTGGTGGGGTCACTGCTGTTTATTTGGGGGGCAGTTTCTGCTGTTTAGGGTGCAGTTGCTGCTGTTGGGGTGGCTCTGGCTGGTTCTCAGCACCAGCCCCACCCAACACACCCCGAGCCCCCCAGCACTGGCGGGGTCTCACAGGCACAGACAAGCCCTGGGCACCTGTGAGGGGTGCAACAGGGAACATCCGCAGGAGTGGGATCGCCTTCTCTGGTGAGAGATTTCAGAGTCAGCAGCAGTGAAAGCAGAGCCTGTGCTCTCCTTTTTTCACACCTCTGTGTCCCTCACATTGATCCAGGGCAGTGCCCACACACAGAGCTCTGGGCTTGACAGCTCACTGGGAAACCATGGGAGAGAATCAGGGAATCGTTGAGGTTGGAAAAGTCCTCYAAGACCAAGCCCAACCATTCCCCAGCACTGCSAAGGCCATCAYTCACCCATGTCCCTAAGTGCCACATCCACACAGCTGTTAAATCCTYCCAGGAAGGGGGACTCCACCACTGCCCTGGGCAGCTGTGCCAGGGCTGGACTATCTTTTCYATGAAKGAATTTTYCCCGATATCCAACCTGACCCTCCCCTGGCACKACTCGAGGCCGTTTTTCTCTTGTTCCCTGGGAGCAGAGCCCGACCCGCCGTGTTCCACCTCCCGTCCGGGGGGTGTAGGGAGCGGGCGGGTCCCCGCTGGACCCGGGACCGGGCGGGGGGGAGGGGCTGGGGGTGACCCCGGCACCGGAGTGGTTTGGGGGTGACCCCGGGGTGGTTCGGGGGTGACCCCGGGGCTCCCCTCGTCTGGCGCGGCCGTTAGGGAGGGGCGGAGCCTTCTGGAGACCCCGCCCGGCCCCGCCCAAGCCCCGCCCCCGGTGCGGGGCCAAAAGCGGCGGGACCGGGACCAGGAGCCGCTGCTGCCGCCGGGACCGGAGCGCGGGGAGCCCTGCAGGGCAGCCGGTGAGTGCCGAACCGAACCGAACCGAGCGAGCCGAGGGTGCCGCCTCCTCGGAACTCCCCCCGCAGGGCTCCTCTCCTGCATCCCCCCAACCTCGCTGCGCATCCCGCCGGCAGTGCCCGGGAGCGGGATGGAACCGGGGCTCCCGGGCTGTCCCGGCCGGGGATGGYGCCCCCCTACACCCCCTCCATGTGCCGCCAGGCTGCCCAGAGAAGCTGTGGCTGCCCCTGGATCCCTGCAAATGTTCCAGGCCAGGTTGGGCATTGGGGCTTGGAGCACCCTGGGACGGTGGAAGGTGTCCCTGCCCATGGAAGSGGGTGGAACGGGATGAGCTTTAAGGTCCTTTMCAAACTATTCTGGGATTCTATCAAGCCTGCCTAGGACCAGCCCTTACTGGGCTAGGCCCCAGCTCAGCTGCGGGATGAGCTGGAGGGAAGGCTGAGCTGTCCGTGRGAGGAGCTGGACGTGCTCAGACCAGTGCTGGCCACTGCCTCAGAGAGGGACCTGGAGCCTGGCTCTGTCCCATCCCAGCCTGGGCTGCTCCCGGGGGGCTTTTGCTGGCCCTGCCTGCCTGGTGGGTGYCCCAACCCCCTCGCCGTGTTGCCCCCAGCGATGGCTGAGGAGCTCAGTGARCTGCTGAGGGAGTTCGACGAGGTCATGGAGGACTTTGACCGGGGCCCTGCAAGTCAGTACCAGCAGCACCTGGAGGAGCTGAAGAGGAAAGCAGGACAGAGCGTGTATGACAGYGGCATCGATGAGCTGGAGAGTGAGTCTGGGGCTGGGGCATGATATCCATGGGCTGGAAAGGGAGTCTGGGGCTGGGGAATGAGGAGTCCTGGGTGAGGATGATGTCAGTCGGGGTGGGAGCTCTGTGGCTCCTCCATGGGAAGCYTCCTCCTGCTGATGCTCTCTGACTCGTCCCTGGTGGGCTGGATGAGCCACACGGGGTGATGACCACTGGACACTGGCCCAGGACCTGCCAACATCTGCCGGGGCTCCTTGGGCCAGGCTGGCTGCTGCAGGACTGTGGGAGGTTTTGGGATGACCAGCAGCTCAGAAGGACCCTGTAATAACCCCGTCCTTGTAATAACCCTGCCCAGACAACCTCTGCTGCTCTCTGGCCTGGCAAAGAAACTCAGTTCCATTTTTCCAAGTGTTCCTGGTGGCGGGGGAGGAGCAATGGGCCCTCCAAGAGCATGTSCCCCTGTGCCATGGGCCCTGCTCCTGCCAAGTGTTGGGCAGATGTCTGTGCCCAGGGCCAGGGGCTGAGCTCTGTGTCCACAGGTGCCAGCACATCCCCAGGGAGCAGCCTCAACTCCAGCGAGGAGCACCTCAACACCCCAGCTGACCCTTACGCCCCAAAAGGTGAGCCTGGCCCCCTCCAAGGGGTGTGCAGCACTGCCTTCTGCAAGCTCTGCTTGGCTTGGCAGTGACAGGCAGCCCCAGATAGGACRGTGCCCCTGGGGCTCTGCAGGGTGGGAAGGAGCCCTGGTGTGTCCTGGCAGGAGCCTGGAGGAGGCACAAGTTGGATTTGGATGTTCCCAGTTGAGGCTGGACTGGCTGGGACATAAACAGCTGGGGTAGCTGTGTTAGGAGTAAGGGGCTGGGGTCTTTCCTCTTCCCAGTGAGAGGAACTGAGGGAGAACCTGACCATGTTTTTCCCCRGCAGCTAAGCTTGGTGACACACAGGAGCTGGAGGAGTTCATCGCAGACCTGGATAAAGCCTTGCAGGGTATGTGCCCAGCTGTGGTCCCTGCCCTTCCCACAGGATGGGACACCTGGCCTGGGGCCCCTCCACTGGCCCTGCCTTGGTGAAGCCTGGCCAGCACCTCCTCTGCCTGGGGTCCGGCTGCAGGGGGCTTGGACCCTGCTTTGGCCACAGTGGTGGAACCCTTCCATCTTTTCTTTTGGTGAGGGGCTCATGGATGCCACCTCCYCATTCAAACTCTTTCAGTTTGGGAGGAAATTCCACAGCTTAAGTGTCCTCCCCTCTGCTGCCTCAGTTTCCCCCAGAGGAGGTGAAGAGCTGGCACCTGGGGGAGGGGACTGGGGACACAAAGGCCATGTTGGTCCTGGCAATGAAGCCCAGCAGCAGAGCCTGCAGAGCTATTGATGTTTTTGGGGAAATGCACAGGGACCTGCAGCCCTCTGCCTGCAGCCTCCCTCCAGCAGCTCAGAGGCTGTTCTTTGGTTGGGGGCGGAAGGTGAGCAGGAGGGAAAGAGGATCTTCCCTTGTGGTACATCCTAATGCCATGGAAACAGCCCCTGTGGAGGGAGGAGTGTGGCTCTGTGGTGGCAAGGAGGGCAATCTGCTCTCCTCCTGCTGATGTTTCCTCCTGGTGAGAGCCTGGGGATGTCCCTGGGGAAGGGGGGATGCTGTGCTGGGCATCTCTGGCATGTGTAYGCAGCAGCTCTACAGAGTTTGGCTGCTCCCCAATGGCTGCCTTGCTGGGGAAACTGAGGCAGAGGACACTTCCTCTCACAGGATCCCTGCGTGACAGGCTAGAGGCTGAGAGAACATGATTAACAAAATCTTTCTCCCCATGCAGACTATGTGAGGCACAGTTCTGGTATCTGTTCCCATCCCTGGTGTCCAGAATGAGGTGGCCAGTGGGAAGTGTTCCCCTGCAGGCCCCAGCCATGCTGGGATGGAGGGAGGGGAATTCCCCTACCCCAGATCTCTGACTCTACAGACTCTCACCCCCATCCATGTCCCCCTGCAGAGATGTGAGCTGTGGTTTGGACTCTGCAGAGGAGCAGCTCCAGCCCAGAGCCTCCGTGATGCTGCCATTGCTTCTGCGCCCCTGGCAGGGGTGGGGACAGCTCCCTGGACAAGGATGGGCAGTGGGGCTGGATCCGGCCGTGGGACAGYGGTGGCAGTGCCCTGCCAGTGCCAAGAGAGGACAGCCCTGGGTGGACACCAGGCCCTGCCCTGCACAGGGCCTGGTGGCTCCTGGGACCACGGGGTCTGGGGCGTCTGGGCTGCTGCTGAAGCCCCCTGAGTGATTTTGGGAAAGATCAGCTTGCAGGACATCAGCGTGGCCTTGGTGTCCCCTCCAGGCTGGAAGCCCTGTTCCTTGGTGGTATCTGCCACCATTGACCCTTTGCACAGGGAGCTCCAAATCGGGCCCCACCCTGCCCCATAAGTGCCTCTGCCCCAGCTACTGCTGTAAATACTGTAAAGAAGATGTTTTGTGCTGTACAGAGGGGAYGGGTTTCTGTGAACAGGATTTTAAACCTCTGCTCGTCTGTGTCCATCTTTTTCCATTGGTAGGGGTGGGAGCAGGGGTGCCTGGGGCTGCCAGCTGGTGGGACTGGCACTGGAAAAGGGGGAGAGCTCTGGGAAGCAAGGYCAGCAGAATGTGCCTGTCTGAAGGGGAGAATGGGACTGGGAATCCCTGGTCCTCCATTTCTCTTGGTCAGTGTGGGGTGGAGGAGGGGGTCATGTCCAGCTCTTTCTCCCTTTGCTCAGGGAGGTGGGGCACTACCTGATCCTCCTGCTGGGATGGATGGCACTGCTCCAGGGTCCTGCTCCCAAATGGAGGTGCCCCGGTGCCACTTCCTYGGGATATTGCCCCTGGCTGCAGCCCCAGGAACGAGTCCCCCAGGATGTGGGTTTGCTGCCCTGTAGCGACCTGAGCTTGGAGTGAGGTTTGGCCGCTGAGTGGGATGATGGGTCCCCCCGAGATTCCCCTCCTGGATTTTCCCCGCTGGAGTTTCCCATCTCCAGGAGCTGCCACCATGGGCACTGAGATAGCAGAAGAGGAACATGTGGCTCTGCTCGTCCCCCTCTTTCCCTATGATCTCTGTGTGGAGCAGGGTCACGTGTGCCTCTGCTGCAATTTGTCTGAGCAGGAAATGGGCAGTTTCGGTTTMTTCCCTCATCCCTGGTCCATGGGTGCTGAGCAGGAGGGATGTGGGACACCCCCTCTRTCCTCCCCAGGACTCTGAGCATGCACAGATCCAAACCTGACAGTGCTGATCCAGCAGGAGGGTGGCAGCCCCAGAGCCCTGGGCAGGGCAGGTGAAGGGACACTTTGCTGCTGTTCCCACACTGTGTGATGTGACTGCTGATGGCCCAAACAGACCCTGAGGGGCAGCCAGGAGATGGAGTGAGAGAGTGTTCCAAGGGGGGATGTCAGAGATGTGTCTGCAGCACTCAAGAGATCCGCCCGTGATGCCCACGGGGACACACAGCTCCCATCACTGGGGCCTGGGTGGCATGGGGGCTGTCCCCACCATGCTGATGGCAGCACCCCCGTGTCACTGAGGGCATTTTTCCCCTCTGAGTCACTGGACTCAGCATTTTGCCCTCACTGTCGTGCTCTGACTCTGCTGTTTGTTCCACCCACGGTCCCATTCTGTCCCCAGTCCTCACCAGCTCCTCCTCAGCCTGTGTGGGAAGGGGCTTTAAACCTGCCACACCCAGCACAGTCCCAATGGGTCACAGCACTGCTCGGGCTGCCACTGTCCCCAGCTCCCATTCGCCCCTTTCCACCCCTATAGCAGTTGACAAATGTTGCCAAGCTACAGAAATAAATATTTTCCAGCCCCAAACCTGCTGAGGCCCACAGTCCCTGCAGCCACAGCACAACTCTGATGAAGCTCTGAGGTTTGTTTGTTATGGGGGTTGCCAGGAGCAGGTTGGGATGTCRCCCTGGGCTCCTCCAGCCYCTTGGGATYGSGGTGGGTGGGCTGCTGCCCATGTCCCATGTGTGCAGGAGCCTTGCTGGGGCTCAGGGCACCTCCTGCCACAGGGACACAGCTCTCAGCATCTGGGGAGGCAGGATGTGCCAYTGGGCACCCCACAGTGCCAACTCTGTGTGTGGGATGACACGAGACCTAATGCCAGCCCTGTCCTGCCCAGCCCACCAGCAGCAGCTCAACCTAAGCTGCCCTGCTGGGCTTCCCAGGGTGGTGGTGGGATCCCCATCCTTGGAAATGTTCAAAACAGCATGTTAATGGGACACTTGGGGACGTGGTTTAGGGGAGGCTCTGGCAGTGCTGGGGGATGGCTGGACTCAATGTTCYTGGAGGGCTTTTCCCACTGAAATGATGCTAAGGTTCTGTTGCCTCTGCACACCRCTGAAACAGCTCCCTTTGGGCACATGGACTTCTCTGAGAGGATAAAGGGTGGATTTTTTTTTTCATGGGAACCCCAGGAAAAGCTTGGGGACACAGCAAGGTGGTGGGTGGCACCAAGATGGAGGTTGGTGACATCTACTGACCCACAGAGGGACAGTTGTCCAAGGGCTGTTGTGCAGCCCAGGAGGACCCCTGACCCCTCTCACACTCCCCAGGGGGCTGAGGCTGAGTAGGGTGGTGGGCTGGGGATAGAGGGTCTGGTGTGTGGTAGGGTCTGTGTGTCACAGAGTCCATGGGTTGCAGAGTCCGTGGGTCAGAGGGTGTGTGGGCTGCAGGGTCAGCGGGTTGCAGGGTCTGTGTGTCACAGGGTCCACGAGTTGCAGGATCTGTGGGTTGCAGGGTCTGTGTGTCACAGAGTCCACGAGTTGCAGGGTCTGTGGGCTGCAGGGTCTGTGTGTCACAGGGTCCATGGCCTGCAGAGTCCGTGGCCCTGCACGTGCCCTGGAGGTGCTGCAGAATCCATCAGTGTGCACAYGCACGTCCTGCAATACAGGCAGTTCCTCCCCAGGGCCCTGCTCCCCACAGCAGCTCGGCGGGGGCTGGAGCAGGGCCAGGGAGCACTGGGAGCAGCTGGGATGGTCTTGACGTGGTGTGGGGCTCTGCAGAAAGCCCTGAGAGGGGTTTGGACCTGCCTGCTGGCACCCACCCTCTGGGCACACTGGCACATGAAGGTGCAGGGGCTGCCCAGGGGGTGTTGGACCCCCTAACATCACCTGGGGGCTACTGGTCCAGCCTCTCGGGGGGCAGGCAGCCTCCCATTCCCACGTGGAAAAGCACCCCAGCCCAGGCCTGGGCAGGCTGCAGTGGGACTGTGGTGCTGCACAKGGCCACCAGCAAGGCTGTCACTGCTCCCTGTCACGGTCCCCAACAGCCCCTGAGCATTTTCTCAGAAGCGACGGTGCAGGAAGCGGGTACCAGAGTCAGGCAGCTCATGAGGCCGCAGCTGCGCCCACAGACACGGCATTTCCGGAGCCCAGGGCCGCTTGCCAGCCGAGAGGCGCTGGGTCCCACACGCTTGCTGCCCCGGTGAGCCCCTTTCCCAGGCTGTGGGAGCAGATCTCCTGGCTTCCCTGGGACCTGGCTGGAGTGCTGGGACACGGAGGTGACAGTGTTAGTGGAGGTGGCCCTGCTGGCAGTCAGTCACCTCTGCCATACTGCATGGCAAGCACCACCCTGGGGCAGGTGTCCCTGTGTGTCCCTGCTCTCCCCTCCCTGGTATCCCCGGGAAGAAGGGACRGATGGAGGCATCCCTGGAGGCAATCCCGCCCTGCAGGTGCCAGGGCTGCTGTCAGTGCCTGGGGCTGCTGGAGCTGGAGCAGCTCTTCAGCCTGCCCAGGTGGGATGGTGCTCAGTGAAGCTGCTCYCACCTGGAGGGATCTCCCCAGACACTGAGGGGGCAGAAAGAGTCACCAAGCCTCACCTAAAAGATGTCTTTGTCATTTAGAGACATTTAGAGAGGAACCCCAGCCCTCTGGGGAAGGGAAGTCCCCAGCTGCCCAGATAGTCKGGCTGTGATGATGGAGGAAGCTGTAACTATTTTGGGATACAGTCTAACCCCAGGGATGCCACCAGCTTTCAGTCCTATGAAGCCTCCACACATTTTTATGGAATCATAGAWWGGTTTGGGTGGRAAAGGACATTAAAGCCCATCTCAATCCATCCCCTGCCACAGACAGGGACACCTCCCACTGTCCCAGGCTGCTCCCAGCCCCARTGTCCAGYCTGGCCTTGGACACTGCCAGGGATCCAGGGGCAGCCWCAGCTTCTCTGGGCACCCTGTGCCAGGGCCTSCCCAYCCTCYCAGGGAACAATTCCTTCCCAAGATCCCATCTATCCCTGCCCTCTGGCACTGGGAAGCCATTTCCTGTGTCCTGTCCCTCCATCCCTTGTTCCCAGTCCCTCTCCAGCTCTTCTGGAGCCCCTTTAGGCACTGGAAGGGGCTGTGAGGTTTCCCTGGTTCCTTCTCTTCTCCAGGTGAGCASCCCCAGCTCTCCCAGCCTGGCTCCAGAGCAGAGGGGCTTCAATCCTCAGAGCATGGTGGGATCTTTCCACATTTACAGGAAAGAGAGGAGTTTGGCCAGAAATTTAGAGTTTTCAGGGGGTTGTGAAGATCCTCCGCAGTGCTGGGACTGTGCTGACCCTGGGAAGAGGCCCCGGAGAGCCTCTATGTGCCCTCCAGCTGCCCAGGGAAGAGAAAAGCTCCCCTCTGCCAGGGACACCAGCACCCATGGATGGAAGGAGACAGGCTCTCTGCAGTCCTTGGGGAGATTCAGAGCCCTGGGGCCAGGGATTGGTTTGGTGTTTCTTTCTGTGGCCGCTGTTCCCTGCTCCCCCTCTGACTTCATCCTGTGTATCTGAAGAGACAATGCCGGCGGTGGTGGCCAGCACAGCATCCTGTCCCCTCGTGGTCGTTCCCCGCCCCCCGGTCCCTGGTCACTTCCCGGGATTGTTCTGCTCCCCTCAGCGAGGGCTGCCTGTGTCCCCCAGGGAGGACAGGGATGAGCCGCACGTGTTGAGTGCCTGATGGAATTTCATTCAGCCTTGGAGCACGGCCGGGCCACGGGATGGAGCAGGTAAAAGTCTTCCTGTCCCTGAGCTTTCTCCTGCCACCCTCTGCTCCATCGGGAGCTGTCCAAACAGCACGAGCCCCATTCCCATCCCAGCCCAAACCCTTGCCTGACGTCACAGAGCCTGAGCCGGGCCGGGGCGAGCTGAGGGAACAGTGGATCACGGCTGAACCAGGCCAGGCTCCCTGCTTGTTTAGCTGGCATTAACCTCAGATTTAAACTAATTAATCCAATACCAGGAGAATCCAGCCTGTGTCACCATTCCCTGGCTCTGAGCCTCCATTCAAGCAGGGGCTGAGTCTGCAAATACCCCTCCTTGCCRTAATTCCCTGATTTCTACTCCCAGAGGCTGGCAGCCTGTTTCAGCTGTTCTTTGGACCCGGAATATCTGCTTTTTTCCATGTAGTTCATGGTGTTTTGGGATGCCCAGCCACTTGCTCCTTCCTCACTGTGTCCCACAAGTCTCCGTGTCCTGCCTGTCTGACTGCCATGGGGAATGTTTACATTGCAAAGTTCAGCTCTTTTCCCATTTGGCTGTGATATTTACTTTTTTTTGGGATGTGTTCTTAGAATTCGGGTCTAGTTAGGTTTGRGWGGGACCTCAAAGCCCATCCTATTCCACCCCCTGCCATGGCCAGGGACACCTTCCACTGTCCYGGGCTGCTCCAAGCCCCARTGTCCAACMTGCCAGGGWTCCAGGGGCAGCCACAGCTTCCCTGGGCASCCTGTGCCAGGGCCTSCCCACCCTCACAGGAAAGGATTTCTTCCCRTATCCCATCAATCCTTGCTCTCTGTCCATCTGAAGCCCTTATTCATTGCTCTCTGTCCGCCCCAGCAGCATTCCAGCCATCAGTCCCCMGATAAGCGATGCTGGGCAGTGCTGGCAGCCACTCAGTGCAGGACCAAGTGGGCGAAGCATCCTCCTGCTCATCCCTGCAGCCCTGCATGGTCCAGAGCATCCCTCCTCGGTGTGGTCAGCTCAGAGCTTGTTCTGAGTCCCCTTGATCCCTCTGGGACAGCAGCTCCAGCCTGTTGGTCAGCTCTGTCCAGTTGCATTAGGGGCTGACCAGGTTGTTTCCTTCCTGAGCATTGCCCTGGGTTATCCCAGCCTGGGAAGAGCAGGAGCAGCAGGGAAAGCAGCACCCCTGCCCTGGGTGGCCTTTCCAAGAGCAGTGCTGGAYCTAGGGTGGCCCAGGGCATTCAGGGATAGCTCCTGGAGTGCTTTGGGCTGGGGTCTGCAGGGATGATGTGGGTGAGAGATGAGGATCTGCCCTAGCAGGAGAGGCAGAGGGCATTGGGTTCATCCTGCAATGATGCCAAGGGCCAGTGCAGGCAAGCTGGGGGGATGCGGGATGCTCTTAACTTCCCCCTGGCCACGTGTTTCCAGCTTCTGCTATTTCAGGGCTTCCTGTTTCCCTGAACAAAGTGGCTTCCTAGCAGGCTGGGCCAAACCTGGGGCTGTCCCTGCTTTAATGGAATGGGACTGGGCTCCACATCCAGCCAGGGGGACTTGTTCTTCCTTCTGGTGGTGCTCCTGAGCGTGGAAAACAATGGGCAGGAAACTGGGGATGGCGTCTGTGTTCCTCCCCTAYGGAGCAGCCCGGTCTTGGGACAAAAAGAGGGGACCTTTTCTCTCCTTGCAGTTCCCTGGGGGGAGCATGGAGCCAGGTGGGGATTACTTCTGCCAGGTAACAACTGCCAGGACAAGAGGAAATGCCTCMAATTGTGACAGGGGAAGTTCAGGCTGGATATTGGGAAAATTCCTTCATGGAAAGGGTGCTCCAGCCCTGGCAGCTGTGGGGTGCCCATTCYTGGAGGGATTTWACAGCCGTATGGATGTGGCACTTGGGGACGTGAGACAGTGGTGGCCTCGGCAGGGCTTTTCCAACCCCTCAAAATTCCATGATTTTGTGATCACTCCAGGGCTCCGTGCTCCTCTGGGCCGTCTCCCAGCAGGGTCCGGCCACGCTTCCAGACCCGGAGGACGGCCGGCGCTGGACTCCGCTCCTGCCCGGGGCGCTGCTGCCCTCTAGTGATCCCCGCTGCTGGCGCTGGGGACACTGGAGGCACTGGCAACACTGGGGTTCTAGCCCGGGCTTCTGGGGTACTGGGGACACTGGTGGCACGGGGCCAACGGTGGCGCTGGGAGTACTGGGGACATTGGTGGCACAGGGTGGGCTCTGGTGGTGGGGCTGCGGGGCGGGGTTGGCTTCTACCGGGGCCGTCACTGCTGCTGATGAGGATGCACGTCCCTGGATTGTCCCTAAAATCTCCTGCCGCTCGTTCCTCCGTGCCAGCGCTTGGTCCGAGCAGAAGGGAAACTGAGGCACGGTGACCTTCTCCCGGCGCTCCTRGCAACTCCAGCTCCGGTGTTCCCGGGCTGGGACGAGGATGGAGCGAGAATTCGAGAGGCAGGCACCGGTGGGTGTAGCCAGGGCGGGGGGCTGGGCTGGGGSAGCCGGGTTAGGAGGGGTCCGGGGCCGCCGGTTCTGCTGGAGACCGGCCCGCCTGAGGAACGGGGCATGGAGCCCTTCCGGGACAGGACACGGGGAAATCAGTGATGGGGAAGGGTCAGCGATGGGGGGTCAGCAAGGGGGGAGCATCGGTGGGATCGCTTCTGGGGACACCAGAGGTGGGGGGCAGGGATAGGAGGTCAGTAGCAGTGTGGGCGGTCAGTGATGGGGGTCAGTGATGGTGATCAGTGATGGGGGGTCAGCAGCAGTGTGGGGGGTCAGTGATGGGGGGTTAGGGATGGTGTTCAGTGATGGGGGGTCAGTGACGGGGGCTCAACAGCAGTGTGGGGGGTCAGTGACGGGGGGCCCGACGTTGGGTGCCAGCGATGGGAGGGAGCGGATAGGGCAGGACAGAGCTGCCGCGATCCCCCGACCTCTCTACCTCGGCCTCGGCCCCTCCGGTCCGGTCGGGTCCGGCTCCCGGGGCCGCTCTCCCTCCCCTCGTCCCCACCCCACAAAACAAGGCACTGCCGCTTTACCAGCCCGGTGCCCTGACCCAAGATGGCGGCGGCAGGGTCCGCCCGTCCTCCAACTGCGCCTGCGGGGGGCGGGGCCCCGGCGGGTCACGTGCACAGATCGCCCCGCCCCTTCCGGCCGCCCGCCCCGCCGGAGGAGCCGCCGGAGGGGCCGCGGGCGCCAGGCCCGGGACGGGCCAGGCCGGAGAGAGCGGGGCCGCAGGTACGGGGAGAGGCCGTGGGCCGGGACAGGGCTGCAGTGAGCTCTGAGGGCGGCAGCGCGGTCTCTCTGCGTCCCGGTGTGTGCGGCCGTGCCCTGAGCCACGGTAGGGAGAAGCGCAGCCGCCTCAGCAGGAGTTTTGGCRGAAGGCGGTGTTGGAAGCTCAGGGGAACGGCGGAATTGGGGGGTTGTGGATCCCCGCGTCGGGCAGGGCCGTGCTGTGACTGACAGGTGTCAGTGGCTTCCAACTGCCAGAGGGCAGGGTTAGGTGGGGTATTGGGRAGGAATTGTTCCCTATGAGGGTGGTGAAGGCCTGCCATAGGTTGYCYAGAGAAGCTGTGGCTGCCCCTGGATCCCTGGAAGTGTCCCAGGCCAGGCTGGACGGGTCTTGGRGCTCCCTGGGATAGCGGAAGGTGTCTCTGCCCGTGGCGGGGGGTGGAAGAGAATGGGTTTTAAGGTCCCTTCCAACCCAAACTCTTGTGTGACTCCGTGAGTCTTTAGTGTGGAGTGCCAGCAGCCCCCCTGCCCCAGGTGCAGGGCTGACCCTGCTCCACAGTATAGCCTGGAAAGAGCCCTGTGTCCTGGCTGGGCTTCCTTGCTTGGGACCCTCTTCTTCCAGCAGTTCCAGAAAGTGCCAGAGTGGAGGCAGGAGCAGCTGATTTTTGGGAGAAGGTACTGCTACAGCTTGTTGGATGGATAAATGCCCCTCTGGAATGGTCACTGACCTCTTCGTGGGGAAATGCTGGTGCTGGGGGTGGAGAATGGGATGGAGCTCCCGTTCAGGGAGCTGTACAGGGACGGGATTCTGTCTTGTCTGTCCCTGCTGCAGTGCATGGGGCAGAGCTGGTTCCTGTTTGGGTCTGTGTGGGTTCTTAAGGAAAACTCCCCTCTGAATGAACATCCAGGAATAGACAGGGTGAKAAATAGAGCAGCTGGAATTTGGGAATCCTGTGACCCAATGTGTTCCCAGCTGCTGAATGCTGTGAGCTTTGCCTTGTCCAGGCTTTAAAGCTGTTCCTAATCTTGGAGCTTGTTCCTCAGGTTTTTGCAGCCAGAATGAAATGAATGATTCAGGTTTTTACAACTGTTTAGAGCAGGTGTTTGTGGAATGCACAGTTTGGAATTTTCCRGGTGTTGGTCGTTCTGTTCCAGGCTCAGAGGTTTGTGGGACGGGACTGGGAGCACCCAGGAGGTCGTGGGGACGTGGCTGGCAGACACTGCTGTTCCTCTGACTCCCTTTGTTCCCACAATGACTCAAAAGAGGATTGTTTTTGTTTTCAAGTGCTGCATGAATGGTGCTTGTGTAGAATAGAGAATTGTTTTAAATCCTTTGGGATGCAGCAGCCAGATCATCTGGCTGTGCTGAGCTGCCCCCTTGGGAATGGCCCCCACCCTCTGGCACAGGGCAGGGAATGGGCTGTGCTGTGTGACCTCACTCGGCTGCACCAAAGTTCCTTTTGGGATATGAATTACCCAGGATTTTGTGGCATTGTCAGTGAAAGTTATTCTCCAGGAGTTGAAGTGGTTTGGGAGCAGCTCCCAGGCAAAAGTGGGCTGTTTACTGGAGCTGTGCTGTACATGCCCCTTGTGCCTTACTCTGCACAGCTTGGAAATCTCCTTTGGTTTCTGAGTGGACTCATGATCTTCAGCTGCCCGAGCACTCAGAGGTTGGAAAATCACTGTGGGCCCTAAAATTCCAAAGCTTATTCCTCTGTGTTTTTTATAGCAGGTTTGTGGGAAGTTGTGCCAGAGGTGCTTTTCCTTTTCCGTGTCCCTCTCTGTACAGCTGTGCTGCTACTCCCTSGTGCTCTCTGCTGCTAGGACCTCTTGGCAACTCCTTTGTCTTTCAGAATGGGGTAATGCTGCAGGGAAAGAACTGCTTTCCACCTAAACACTTTCCTGGGTCCTTCTCCAGCATTATTTGTTCCATCCCATTTGGCCCGGATTGTTTTTTATTAAAAAAAACAAAAACTAAGAAGCCACAAAGCTGGCAATTGAGTAAGAAATGGGTCTGTAGTGTGGATATTTCAGGAAGTCTCTGTCAGAGATACAGGATTCCTTTGGCTTCAGCTGCCTTGGCAGGGCAGGAGGTGGTTGTGCAATGACCAAGGTGCCAGGGCCGCTTGCAATTAGCTGAGGTTAAAGAGCTGCTCAGCATGAACAACTGGTTTGATGGGAGGGATCCTGGGATGAGCCCTTGGATTGGCAGCTGTTGGCACCTGAGCTGAGGAATGGATCAGCAGAGTGGCTCCAAAAATTGGGGAGGCCTCGGTGCAGGGGGCAACGGTGCTGGCATGGGCCAGTGCTGGGTGGCTTCATGCCTGGCATGCCTGGAATTATCTCCCGAGCTTGTSCTGCTGCTTCTGCTGGTTATGATGGGGAGATGGTTTCAGTGCAGGGTGATGCACACAAATTCCCTTTATTCACCTGGGAATAGCTTTTTTAAGGATGCATCTGTGCAGTTGGTGGTGGCCCTGCAGATAGAGGGGCTGCAGCTACTTGGCTCTCAAGGATCACCTGCTTCTTCTGTTCCTTTGCCTTGCATCCACCTTCATCCCTCATTCCACAGATTCTTTTCCTCTGCCACAGTCCCTCGTTTTCTTCTTCCATCCCATGTTGTCGAAAGTGGCACTRGCTGTGTCTTCAGCTGGGTAAAGGAAGGCAACCTATTGAGGGAAGGTAACCAGTCCCCCAAAATTCCTCACCTGGAGCATGGTCACACAGAGTACATCATGCAGAGTCCCATGTCCTTTGGGTGTTCTGGGAGTTGGCCAGGATGTCTGCAGCTGCAGGCTGCCTGGACAGGTGAGGGCTGGCACTGACTGACCTTGCCATGCTCTGGTCATGGACTCATCCAGCAAGTTTGTCCAGGAGTTGGAATTCAGGTCTGAGTGCAGAGGTGACAGYATGGGTTTGAGTAGTTGTGTGCATCACACTTTTAATTATTTCCTCTGGGATAACAACCTACTCCTGGTGTGCAGCACAGCCTCGAGTGCAAATGTTTCTAAGGGACTGCGAGCCCTGGTTTTATAGATCATGGAATCGTTTGGGTGGGAAGGGACCTTAAAGCCTGTCCAGTTCCACCACCTGCCATGAGCAGGGACATCTCCACTGTCCCAGGCTGCTCCCAGCCCCAGTGTCCAGCCTGGCCTTGGGCACTGCCAGGGATCCAGGGGCAGCCACAGCTTCTCTGGGCACCCTGTGCCAGGTTCCCCATTCTCATAGGGAACAATTCCTTCCATCTATCCCATTTATCCYGGCCCTCTGGCAGTTTAAAGCCATCATTCCTTGCTCCCCATGGATGAATACGTGTTTTATTTGGAACAAAGATSCTACATGTGTACCTGGAATTCAGGGGAAGGAGCAAGGGCAGCCGAGCACTTTGGTGCCATTTTGGGATGAGTTATTTCCATCATATCCCTAATTTTCTCCTTAATAGTCCCTTTTCCTTTTCATGGCTTTTCCTCCAGAATATTTGGACCCAGAAATGTCCCAGTTTGCTGTGGAAGGTGAGGTTGGAATGTGTGTCCTGGTTTGGGAGGAGGTTGGAACCATCCCTGGAAATTCAATGGGTCTGGAGAGCAGCTTCAGTGTTGTGCTAGCCCTGTGGTGTTGTGCCAGCCTGTTCTGCCTCAGTTGATGAGGTTCAGGGCTRTGATCCAGCACTTCCAAAGGGTTGGCTTTATTCCTCCCTTTTTCAGGAACTTCAGTAACTTGTTTGTTACTTAACCATCAGCAAGGAAGGAGAGTTTATAGTTCAGGTCAAGGAGGTGCCTGTGAGCAGAATGAGATCCAATGGTTTGACAAAAATATACAAAATCATCTCCATTTCGTGTGCTGAGCCACTGGGATGGATATTGTGGAGAGAGAGGGCTTGGAAAGGTACCTGGTGTGCTTAGCTCTTGCCATGTGCCGGCTGTAATTCCCACTGCAGTTGGCAGCAATTCCAGGTCATTCTCGTGGCTTTCCAGAGGCTCAGCAGCAGCCCTGGCCTGGGCTCTGACTCTCCTCCCCTGCCCCTTTCCCTCACCTCAGGAAGGCTTTTCCAGGCTGTTCTCTCCGAGGATTTTGTGCGAGTTGGGTGTTTTATGTTCTTTGTGCCCAAAAATCCACTGTTAAACCTTTTGTAGCCAGTATTTCAGTATTTTTGAGATTTTCTACCTTGCTGAATAGGAGACAGAGCTGCATCTCTCCAGACTGAGTCCATGTGGTTCTGTTTGGATTTTGGGGTGTGCTTTAGTGTCTCCTAAAAACAACACCA
Organism: Malurus melanocephalus; assembly: GCF_030028575.1. Taxonomy (NCBI): domain Eukaryota; kingdom Metazoa; phylum Chordata; class Aves; order Passeriformes; family Maluridae; genus Malurus; species Malurus melanocephalus. The sequence continues at coordinate 372,908 of NW_026623469.1, read as the reverse complement.
AAAGGAAGGTGTTCTGCTGGAAGAGATCCAGTTCTGGGTGTTCACAAAGCATGGAATGGCAGGTTTCCAGCTGGGACTTGGTGCAAGCATGACACTAAACTGGACTATAAAATACAGTTGGAAATACCTGTTAGAGTCCTGGTTTTGTAGCCATRATAGTCCTTAAAGCAATAAAGGGAGAAAGGAAAGGACTGGGAAAGAAGAGAYGGTGTTTGAGGTGAGATGATATTTTATCAATGGTTATTTGGCTTTTTTTTGACCTGGCACAATTTTGGGCATCAGCTTTCTCTGTTAGATCTGTATCAGCAGATCCTTTTTTCTTTTTGAATTCTAGAAAAGTAACTAAATGTAGCCAATACAGGACRAATAGCATAGGTATAAGGTGTGTAATCCAAACATGAAGATCCTCTGATGGTGAATGGACAGTTTGTGACTCCAGGAGGGATGTTTATAAAAAAGTGGAAATGGACTTACAAAATACTAAAAAACAAACACACGAACCAGTAACTTACTTATTTATTAACTCATTTGTTGCACAGAGAAGCTGTGGCTGTCCCATCCCAGGAAGTGTCCAAGGTTGGACAGGGCTTGGAGCAACCTGYGATGGTGGAAAGTGTTCCTGCCCATGGCAGGGAGATGAATTTTCAGGTTGCTTCCCACCCCAGTCATTCTGGAATTCCGTGCTTCTAGGTATTAACATTGTCTCGTCTGCATCCAGGCCATTTTCCCGTTGCTTTTTTGATGGATGTGCTGGGCCTGGTTTCACACACTGTTGTGAACTGGGATGAATCCGTGGGGCTGCACCCTCTGGACCCCATCCCAATGAGAGGATGGAGAGAGGTCCCGAAGCCACTTTAATGCCATCTAGGAACCCCTGAGCCCACTTCTCCTCAGTGTGGACCTTGGCTGTGGCTCCTTGAGCACGGGCTCTGGACTCTTCTTGCAAATTCATCCAAGGAGCAGCCTGACCCTGTAACAAAATCTGCCTGTAGGGATGTACCTGCATCCCAGCGCTCTCCTGGGGAAACAGCTGACCAAGAGGACATCTGTGGTTGTGTTGTAGTTTAAGACTAGAATTCTGGCAGGAGGAGCCYTCATCCACAGCTCTGATGTGTTCGGGATGGAAGCTGTGCCACTTGAGCTCCTAATGCTCCACAATGAAAAACACCCCTCTTTATTCTGGCTGTTTCCCTCTATGTCATGTATTAGTCACACTCTTCCTGTGTGCTGGGAGGGTGGATGAGTGGGGTGACAGCTGCATGGATGGTGTGGAGGGTTTGCTGGCCCAGGATGCCTGTGGACACCTGGGAGTCATTGCTTACCAGCCACACAGGTATGTTGGGACCACAAGGTGATCCTCCTACACGGAGCTGTGACACTGTCCTGGATTCCCAAAGAGGCTGGGGATGGTAGAGAAGCCCTTGTTGTGTTTCAATATGGAGTCTTGAAAATACAGTTTAGAGTCCAGCAGCAACCTCCCCTCCACTGGTCACACACTATCTGTGAATTTGGTGTTGGGCGTTTTCATGTTGAGCTGTTTTTAGTCAAAACATTAAGCAAAAAGAAAAAAGATCTAAGTGATTGTGAGGAAGCTCCTGGGAAGAGGTGGCTGAGCTGAGATTGTGGCTTTTTAAGAGAGCTAAAATGGTAATGACAGAAAGTTTAGGAGGAAAAAAGTAATTTTYCTGGTGAAACCAATGGATAGAGTAGGTAAGTGTGAGTAAGTAACCAAGAGATGTTCCTGATCGTGAATTGTGAAGTACCAGTGCTCCCAGCTCAGCTGGATTTGTGCTAAACAAGGTTTGTTTTGGCTTTTGGAAGATTGATGCTGCTTCTGAAGAGGACTGGCAGTGCCTCTGGGCACAGCTGTGCACTCACCTCCGTCTGTCCCTGCTGCTGGGGTTGTGGCTCGGGTGGGGTGGTTTTGGGATGGGTGTGGTGCTGTTTATCTCCATTTGGGTATTGCAGTGTCCTGGACTGAGGGGCAGAAGCTCTGTGGAATAGTAGAMTGTTCAGAAGAGGTGATGCTGGTGTGGATGTGAGGATGTGGACTGTGTGTGTCTGTGCATCGTGGGATGGCAGTGAATCCCACAACACCCTGAGTCAGGARTGCCTGGGAAACACAAGCTGTCACAGGATTCACGTGCTGCTCTCTGCCATGACCTGGTGACACGTGACAGCCCCTGTTAGGAAGGATGTCAGACCAGAACCTGGAATATTATCCCCTGTGCCCCGTGTGAGTACGTGTTGGAGAACAGCAAAAGGGCCGCAAAGAAGCCCTAAAACAAACCAAGTCTTTGTGTTCAGCTTGTGCTGGTAGGATTCCCAGTTTCTCTCAAACCTCCTATTGTTTAGGCTGGCGTGGCCGGACAGCCCTGGCCCAATGCACTCAGCATTCCTGGGGTGTATTTGCCTTTGCTGGGGCAGCTGCTGAGGGTGAGAGGCTGCCTGGAGAGGTCAGCCTTGTGCCAGGGCCAGCACAGCTCTGAGCTTCTGGCTCAGCGGGGACAGCTTCTCCAGGATCCTGCTCCTGCAGCGCAAGGCTGGGGGAGTGCCTGAGCCCTCCTTGGCCACCGTGGGAATGGAACTGTCATAGAATCCTGGAATGGTTTGGCTTGGAAGAGATCTTGAAGACCATCTACTGCCACAGGCAGCGACACTTTCCACTAGAACCAGGTTGCTCCAAGCYGCATCCAGCCTGGCTTTTGACACTTCCAGGGGTCCAGAGGCAGCCACAGCTTCTCTGGGAACCTGTGCCAAGGTCTCACCACCCTCCCAGGGAAGAATTTTTTCCCARTATCCCACTTAACCCTGCCCTCRGGGTGAAGCCATTCCCCTTGTCCTGTCTTTCTAGGCCCTTGTAAATTTGGTGTAGTTTACTCTCTATCAAAGTGGTGTCTGGTTGTAGTCACTTCAGACAGCACAGGGAATTGTGGAGGGAATGGCTGGGAAAAATAACATTGTCTTGGACCTGCCTAAGGCAAATCMTTGGCTCTTTTGTCACAGCATGGGGACATAGGGCTGGCCCCTCCCTGGGGTATTGAATTTGGCAGYACAGTTGTCCATGAGCCTTCTCAGTTCAACTCCTCCTGCACAGGGTTCCATGTTTTGAGGGCTGAAATGCAACAAAATCTAWACTGTCTCTCTCAGTTCACACATAGATGGTGTTTCTCCCTTGTGGAGTCCCTTCCTCTGCTCCCAGGCAGGGAAATGAGGGCATTTTTTAATGTTAGAGGGAGTCTGTAGAGCGATGATGTTGCCCAGAGAGGTTGTGGACTCCCTGTCCCTGACAGTGTCCAAGGCCAGGTTGGATGGAGCTTGGAGCAACCTGGGATAGTGGAAGGTGCCCATGATAGGGGTGGGATGAACTTTGAGGTCCCTTCTAACSCATGCCATTGCAGAAAACTTTCTGAAAGCCTGGCTTTGCTGGCTCTCAGCCAGGCACCAGGAGTGTTGACCTAGCAACTAAATGCTGTATTTTTCTCTCTCTCTTTTTTTTTTTCTTTTCTTTCCAGTTACAATTGGCTTATTTTGCAGTTTTTTCCTCCTTTGTGTCCCATTGGATCTGGTATTTGTGGGAAGGGATGTTCCTGAGAATCATGGGGGGGCTGGGGAGGAAGGAGAGCCCTGAGCTGTCAAAGCTCAGCTTAGATTTGCTGATCTTTAAAAATCCCCCAGTCTCATGATTAAGGTTTTTGGCTTCCCAGAGGAAACAGCCACTAGGTGGTAAACTGGCTCCTTCCCACAACGGGAGTGACTCCAGAAGCAGCTGGATGAGATTGCTCCTGGTGTTGTTCTTCTGGTGTGATGTCCGTGTGGGGCCGGGGTCAACCCTCTCCTGTGACAGGGAGGAAAAAATGCTGCGGGAGCTTTTTTTGCGCTGACTGGGAAAGCCTCGAGCCCGTGTGCTGGAAGGGCTGCTCYGAGCATGGCAGGGGCGGAGCTCCCGCAGTCCCGGTCCCATGTCCCGGTCCCATCCCCTGGTGGCCCTGGGATGGGTGTTATGGCGAGACTGAGGGAGCCCGTCCTGCTGGGTGACACCGAAGAGTGAAACAAGGAGAAAACCTTGGAATGCCTGGTTTTTGACTTGGAAATGGCAGTGAGAGCTGAACATCCAGGCGGGATGGTAGCGAGGCTTCGGCTTCCTGCTGCCTGTGCTGTCATCTGAGTCACTTCCAGGCGGCGTGTTCTGCTTTGCTGCTTCCCTTTCTTTGACTGCGTTGGGGAACACCAGGACGGAGTAGAAGGGTGGAGGAGGTGGATGGGAGCTGCTGGAGGATGATGGTGTCACACAGGCGTTGGGGACACCGGGAGCCATGGGGTACGTACATGTGCTCCGGGGGTTCTGGCACTGCCAGGGCTTGTGCAAAGAGGCGGCTGTTGCCTGGTGGAGAGTTGTGGTAAATTAGCAACTAGATAAGCATGCGAATGGTCTGTTTTTTATTTTATTTTACTCTTTGTGCCTGGGAAAGCATYGCTCACCTGTAGAGGGAGCATTTTGGTAAGAAAAGGTGTCTTAAACCTGTGTTTCCAGGCACTGCAGGAAGAAGTGAGCATGGAATTTCCTCCTCTGTGCCCTCCTTGTGGTGCTGGGTGTTCCTGGGCTCTGCTGTGGCTGGAAGGTGCCATGTTTGCTGCYGTGGTTTTGGGTAGATGAGTGGGTTTGAGCTGGAAATGAGACCAGACTCGGGGAGGGATTGGGGGGGAGCAGGAGGTGCCATTCTTCTGGTTTCTGCTCCTCCAGCAGGGACTCTGGCTGCAGGAACTGATGCTTTCTGTGCAAAGTGGAGAGGTTTAGATGGAATAGTGGGGAGAAATTCTTCCTTATGAAGTGGGCAGGCCCTGGCACATGGTGCCCAGAGAAGCTGTGGCTGCCCCTGGATCCCTGGAAGTATCAAAGGCCAGGCTGGACATTGGGGCTGGGAGCAACCTGGTCTAGTGGAAGGTGTCCCTGCCCATGGCAGGGGGCGGGATGGGATCAGCTTTAAGATTCCTCACACTCACGCCTTCTAAGATTGTACAAATACAGAGATATTTTGACTCTCCATTGTACATATTTACACACACAGAATCTTATTGGGAAATCCCTGTAAAACCATGTTACGCTGCAAACACGCCCTGAGACTCACGAGCACACTTCCTTAATTCTCTGCCAGGCTGAATGAGCCATCGCTGCCTCCCARGCTGGAAGCTGGATCCACAGTGCTCTCTGGAAGCAGCTCACCAAGGAAGCATCATGGCATTTTAATGCCATTTGATTACTTTGATTGTTAGCTGGGTTTCTCCTGCCCTTGGCTCTGCAGGCCACACTGTCTGTGTGCTCTCAGGGTGTGCAGCAGCTCATGTGCCTTTCCAAGCTGCCTCCTGTCAGCTCCCRGTTTTCTGGGATCTTCTGCACAAGTTTAATGAGAAAACACACCTTAAAAGTTAAGAAGCACAGTGTTCCACAGTGTAAGGCTCAGCAAAGTGCACCCTGTGCAGTGCCAAGGCTTTTTGTGTGTGCTGTGGTGTTTCTGTTTAATAGGAAGTGTTTTCTGCAAAGTGTGTAATTCAGCCTGTTGGGAGGTGCTGGCTGGTGTTTTCCCTTCCTGGAATAGGGCTGAGCTGCGTAGTTGGTTCCTCTCTTCATTCTTTGGAAAAAAAAGGTGTTTGCAAGAGCAAAGTGACGTGGCCAGCAGTAAGTCCAGGTAGGCACCCTAGCCTGGATCAAGAACAGTGTGGCCATTGGGACCAGGGCAGTGTTTGTCCCCTGTGCTGGGCACTGCTGAGGCCCCACTTCAAACCCAGGGGTCGGTTCTGGGCTCCTGGAGACAAGAAAGACATTGAGGGGCTGGAGTGTGTCTAGGGAAGGGAGTGGAGCTGGGGAAGGGGCTGGAACCCCAGGAGTGGCTGAAGGAGCTGGGAAAGGGGCTCAGCCTGGAGCAAAGGAGGCTCCGGGGGGACCTTGTGGCTCTGCACAACTCCCTGACAGGAGGGGACAGCCGGGGGGGTCGGGCTSTGCTCCAGGGAACAGGGACAGGAGGAGAGGGAACGGCCTCAGGCTGGGCCAGGGGGGACATCAGCAGGAATTTCCCCATGGAAAGGGTGGTCAGGCACTGGAAGGGGAGCTTTGGAGTCCCCATCCCTGGAGGTGTTCGAGGAAGGCCTGGACGTGSCACTGAGTACTCTGGGCTGGTAACAAGGTGGGCATCAGTCATAGGTTGGACTTGATTGTCTTGGAGATCTTTTCCAACTGAAATGATTCTGTGGTTCTGTCTTCTCATGGGGATGCAAGGACTCCCACTTCTAGGTGGCAAGAGCTGTTCATGAGGCTCAGATCTGATTATTTTTCCCCTAATTTAGTTTATTATTGGGTTTTCAGAGCTTTTGTAGTTTCTTTGCTGTTCTGCAAAAGGGGAGGAGAGACAACGGGTCTCATGTCATGGTCTGGCRTGGGCAGCTCCTTGAGATTTGTGGGGCCAAAAAAAACTTATTGCAAACCTGTTGAGAGCGTGTGTGGAGGTTGTTTAATGAATACATCAGGGGGTGRCATTTGCCTTGGTTGACACTGTTGACCCACATGATTTTTGCTTTGTCTGGCAGTGATCAGCAGATAGAAGCTCCTTCACAGCCTGTGGGAGATACACAGGAGATAAGGGAAATACCTTAAGTGATGTTTTAGATCAAGAGCTTGGAAATACTGTTATGGCTGCCCCATCCCTGGAAGTGTCCAAGGCCAGGTTGGCTGGGGCTTGGAACAGCCTGCCCTAGTGGAAGGTGTCCCTGCCCATRGCAGGAGGTGGGACTGGATGAGCCTTAAGGTYCCTTCAAGCCAAACCATTCTGGGATTCTCTAATGTGGTTGAATTTCTGTAGAGAAGGACATGATCTGAGGCATCCAGGCTGTGCCAGGGGTGGTGGTCAGATCACTGGAGCAGAAGCCGTGGCGGTGATGACACGGGATGGTACAGCTGAGACAGGATTCTTCAATCTGGGATGGTTTGGTTTGTGGTCTCGTAGCTTTGCTGGAGCTGACTTAAGGATGGCAGCTCGTTATCAGAATTCAATTTGAGCCTTTTTCAGCAAATTGATGAGTAGAGAATGGATGTAGGGTCCCTGTTAGGGAAGGACTCTCCTCTTGGCTGTGCAGTGGTTTTAAACTTGTACTTTCAAGGCCCATTGCTGCCGTGTTTATGGCTCCCTAGGTGGGTTCAGAAGCTGGACTGRGACCTGCCCTTTGTTTGTGGCATGTGGCACTCTGAAGTCTAGTACAAGAGAGTTGTAAAGCTTTTCCAAATCCTAGGAATTCCAGCCTGAACTTCAGGTGATGTCACTACATCCACCCTTTCCATGGGAAGAGCAGTGCAGCCTCTGGGTCTCCAGGGTCAAGTGTCAGTTCAGTTGGGTTAGAAAATGAGTTTTCTGCTTGTGCTCTAAAARCCTTCTCTTTGCTCCCAGGTTTGGAAGCTCTGGCCATGGATCAGAAGGGCTATCGTCGGGAGAGCTTCCAGAGCGCCACCAGCGATGAAGATATGCTGGAAATAGCTGGAGCATCCATGGATTTCTCCATGGCAGACGATGACCCGCCACTGGACAGGGAGATGGGAGGTAACGCCCACAAGCTGTCCCCTTTCTGGTTTTCCTGATGGCTTTTGATAGGATTTCATRGTAATATTTGCTGTGTGGGTCCTGCTGGCCTCTGTCCAGGATGGGTCTGGTGTTTCCTGGTATCAGGGTGAAGAGTTTGCCGGATTCTGTGCTGGATTGCGCCCTCTGTCCGTGTGGTTCCTGTGCTATGACATGGAGCACATCCTCTGGTTTCAGGAGAGTCCTTTCTGGAGCTTTCCAAAGTAGCTGCTGTAGAGGAGAGCTGGYGGTGCCAGGAGGGAGGGATGTGAGTGCCATGGAAGGGTGGCTGTGAGCCATTCCTGGGAGGTTCAAAACTTCCCAGTGCCGCACTGTGCCTCTGGGAGGGAAGACTTTCCAAAAATGCCATCTGCCCAGAGCCCAAACTGCCAGTTCTTCTACTGGGGGTCCTCTGAGGGGCATGTGATCTTTGTGCCCCTGGCCTGGTCCCTTTTGGGAGGAAGTGTTCTATGTGTAGCAGTGGCTGTGTTAACTCTGACAGATCAACTTGCCCGGGTGGCTCAACACCCTCTGTYCCTGCCCAGAGGGCACATGTGCACAACTGACACCCTGAACATGTCGTGTCCTGGGTCCCATCCACCCAAAGGAGAATGGTACCAGCTCTCTGGAGTGAAACCTCTGCTCACATTTGATGTTTAGAGAGGAGCTGAATCTTTTAACTCCCTGTCAGGAGATTTTTATTCCATGGMGCTTGGAAGTGGTGGGTATCTCAAGCTGAGCTGGTATTGCTGCTGCCTGGAACTGCACTTGGTTGTTCCTCTCCTTGCTCAAACAGGCTTCTCCCAGCTCTGCTCAGGATGTTGGAAGAGCTGTGGGTCCTTCTGTGAAAAAAGCAGAGCTCTGCCCCACTGGCACTTGTGGCTTGAAGTGATGCTGCTTGTGACATTTCAGGGGCCTGCCCCATATCTGTGGCACTGAATCATGGAATCACAGAATTGTTTGGGCTGGGAAAGTCCTCTAAGACCATCAAGTCTCAGTCAAGAGAGGCAAGTCTCAGTCCTGCCAAGGCTGCCATTAACCATGTTTCCAAGTGCCACATCCACATGACTTTGAAATCCCTCCACGGGATGGGGACTCCACTCTTGTTCTGGGCAACTGTGCCAGGGCTAGACCACCCTTTCCATGAAGAAATATTCCTAATATCCACCCTGAACACATTTCTGTGCCATCCTGGCACATTTTAAGACCAAATCTCTGAGGATTGGTTCCCCTGCTCTCTCTGTTGACAGGATGCTCAAGTTCTCAGGCGAGGTGAAACAGAAGCAAAAGAGGAAATTTTAAAGGGGGAAGAGCTCCTTGCCCAAATGCCAGTTTCAGTTCTCGCTGTCAACTTCCCCTGATGAGTTCAGATGTTTGCTGGCAGATGTTTGGGTGCCAGGTGTGAAACCCGAAGTTGTGGGGGTGCAGCTGGGAGGCGCTGGCCAAGGTTCTCCTTGCAGAGCTCCCTGCATCCTGTGGGGTGTCAGACAGGGCCGAGTTAATAACGCCTGTGGCAACCAGGACCCAACCCTGCCTTATCCTTCTCCCTTCTCCAAGGCTGTCAAACTCTCTTACAAGGGTGGTGGCTTCTCAGGTTGAAACAACATGCAGAAGTGGGGCTTCCAGCTCCTGCCAGGTGACCAGAGGGGGAAGTGTCTGCTGCAGCCAGGTGGATGTGGAATTCCAGAGCACCTGTGGCAGCTGGAGCTCCTCTGAGAAGCCCTGGACTGGCAGTGACAGTGGCAGGGCCCTGCTGGGAGCCAACCACTGTCAAAATGCAGATATTCCAACTGCTTCRGGCTTCCTTCAGTCAAAATGCTCTCAACCCAGCTGCAGTGGCTCCTCACACCTATTTGTGTTTCTGAAACCTCACTAGGAGTGACAGGTTCTCTCTCTCTTATCTCCCCCTGGCTGGACTTCAGCATTTCATCAGTAAAATGTAACAGATAAGGCTTTCCTTGATGTTTTAGTCCAGGCTGTTAAGTTGTGCTTGGGAGCCAAAATTGCCTTTTTAATCAAATCTCCTGATACTTTTCTAGTTTTYCTTGCAGTCTTGGCACTAAGTTAATGGAGTTACACCACACAACAAGGGAATCTTAACYGTACTTCCCCAAAATTGTCAGAGCTGGGATTTGCATCTTGGCCAAAGGATTCCTGGGGTGGGGCAAGGAAGGGTACAGAATCCTTAAGGGATTTTTTTTAGATCAAGGGTATAGAATCCTATAACCATGACATAGTTTGGGTTGTAGAGAACCTTTAAAGGTCACCTGTCTTCCCAGAAGTTGTTTTGCCTTAATGGCATCACCTTCATGTCACAGTAAATGTGTCACAGTAAGGTGCCCAGAACTCCACGTGATGTTCAAGGTACATTGGTGCAGCAGGAAATCTCTGCTGCTCCTCAGTTTAAGGGATTAAAAATAAAGGAGCTGTTTCCTGCTCTCAAGGGTTGAGCAATGACTTGTCTGCAGACACTGGACGTCAGGCTCAGAGCACGAGGTGCTTTGCAGTCTCTTCTCTGCCCCTAAACCTTGGATTTTGGCAGTGAGTTTCTCCTGCTCCCTCGTATCCCATCTCTAAAAGTCTCCAGAGCCAGCCCCGGAGATGCTGGTCACCAAGAACATTCCCTAAGCGTGGGCACCACTTAAAAATACATGGGATAGTCCAGGACAGGCAGAATTGAGTGGAATTCCAGTGTTGCCTTCCTCCTGTTTGAAAACAGAGGGATTTATAAATCATCCTGCCTCTTCAGCCTGTTGCTTTTCTGTGAGAAACTTTCCTTGTTACTCCTCAACAGCTTAATTTGCKTAATATCTTCTAAAGAAAATTGTGTCCAGAGCTTCATGGGTACCCAGAACATAGTCAGCTAGATTCCATCTGCATTCCTGGTGATGGAGTCTTTTTGGGAAGAAATACAAGACTTGTGAGGCCTGATTCCTTCAGCAAAACCTGCTGGAACAGCTGCCTTGCCGTGAATTGTCTCCTAGATGAGGGGTTGCTTCTACCAACCTTATTATGAGGGTGGGGCATGCTGATTCCTGGATATCCCTTTCTGAAACTATTGGAACACCARTGTTTTCCCCTGAGTAAGTTAAAGGAGTTCTGGTGGGTGTTGTAGTGAGGTGGCGATGCTGGGAGTCTGGTGTGTTCTTTCAGTGGTCCTTCAGTGGCTCWCACAGCAGGAGGAAGGATGTCTTGTGATGCCTGGGAGTCATGGCAGCCTCGGGATGAGCTTTAAGTTCTAGGGAGCAAAGGACTAGTCCCCTCTTCTCTCAGAAATGTTTCAATGGTGGAAAGTCTTCTTTTCTCTGTAGGATTTTAATAGGTTTTTTCTCTTTGAGCTCTAAAGGCAAGAATTGAGGCAGGTAGTGACAGGGGATGGGTTTGAACTGAGAGAGGGAAGATTTAGGTTAGATTTAAGAAGAAATTGTTCCCTGTGAGGGTGGGGTGGCCCTGGCACAGGGTGCCCAGGGAAGCTGTGGCTGCCCCTGGAACCCTGGAAGTGTCCAAGGCTAGGTTGGCCCGGKCTTGGAGGAACCTGGGATAGTGGAAGGTGTCCCTGCCCATGGCATGGGTGGAATGGGGTGAGCTTTAAGTCCCTTCCAATACAGACCCTTCTGTGGCTCCATGGTCAGAGGTCTGAGTGCCCAGTTTACCCTCACTGATTCCTGGTGCTTATGAGCACAAACAGGTTTTAGCAGCGAATTATTCTCCATTTTAAATTAAAAATGAAATTAAAAATTGAAGTGGGAGCCTTGAGTTGGCTCATCTCCTCTGCTTTTCTCACTCGCCTTCCTCCTTGACCTCAGACGGAACCCTGGAGCTTTTATCAGAGAGACCAAAGTCATCGTGGGGAGGGTGCAGAGTTTCAGCCTCCCAGACAATGTGTGAATGACAAGTTATCACCAGCAAATTGGAGCCCGAGGAACTTAATCACCAGCCCCTTTGAGCTCTGTGTGCATTGAATAAAGGCAAGATAAAGGCTGCTCGTGGGGCTGGAGTCGGGAGAGCCTTTGAAGTCTGACTGTGCCCAGAGGACAAAAGGAAWATCCAGTGCCTGCCCGCTGGAAAGCTAGTGAGCAAAGAATCTTTCTGGGAGTTCTGCAGCAAGGAAGATGTCAGCTGGGTGGGAAGAGAAAGGGGTTTGTCTGTCAGTGCATCAGGGACTGGCCCACCGCTTCAGGAGCTTGTTGATAAATGCGTGTTTTCCTGTGCTGCGTCCTGACTTGGGGCAGAGCCGTGGGAATGGGGTGCAGAGCAGGCAATGTCCCAGCAGCATCCCAGCTATGGGTGTCCCTCCATGGTTAAAGGTCCGGTTTGGTGGATTTTTGGGCTTGGGTTGTGGAGTGAAGTGGAACCAGGACCTGGGTTGGGATAATTAATAGGAACAGATCGAGGCTGGGGGGAGAATGGTTGGAGAGCAGCTCTGAGGAGAAGGACTGGSGGTCTTGSTAGATGAGAAGCTCAACATGCCCTGGCCATGGTGCTGGAAACCCACTGTGCCCTGGGCCCAGGATGGGCAGCAGGGGAGGGGGATTCTGCCCCGTTCAAGTGAGACCCCACCTGCAGAGCTGCCCCAGCCCTGGGGCCCAGCACAGGAAGGRCATGGAGCTGTTGGAGAGTCCAGAGGCGGCCATGGAGGTGCTCTGAGGGCTGGAACTGCTCTGGAGCCAAGCTGGGAGAGCTGGGGATGCTCACCTGGAGAGGAGAAGGATGCAAGGAGACCTCAGAGCCCCTGCCACGGCCTAAAGGGGCTCCAGGAGAACTGGAGAGGGACTTGGAAACAAGGGCATGGAGAGACAGGACACAGGGAATGGCTTCCCAGTGCCAGAGGGCAGGGATGGATGGGATATTGGGAAGGAATTGTTCCCTGTGAGCATGGTGAGGCCCTGGCACAGGGTGCCTGGAGGACCTGTGCCTGCCTGGAACTGTTGCAGGCCAGGTTGGACGGGGCTTGGAGCAGCCTGGGATAGCGGAAGGTGTCCCTGCCCGTGGCAGGGGGGTGGAATTAGATGGTCATTAAGGTCCCTTCTGCCCCAGCCACCTCTGTGGCTCCACAACCTGAGGTCGGAGTTCCCAATTTACCTCTCCCGGTCTCGGGTGTTTGTGAGCCCAAACAGGATTCAGCAGCCAGTTTTCCTCTCTGCAGCTCCCAGTCTGCAACAGCAAACCGATTTTAGTGCCTGGGTATTCATTCTCCCAGATAAAACGTGCTGTGTGCTTCTAGAGCGGCTCCACTTGCTGCTTGGGGATTGCTCATGGCTGTGTCCCTGCCCATGAGCCTGACCCTCTCCCGGTGCTGCTCCGATCCTGCCCCCCCGGCGAGGTGCAAGGGCTGGCTCTGGTGACGGTGCCGGTGACGCCATGCCGGGAGTGGGGAGGGCTCAGTGCTGCTGCGGGATCGGCCCCGGCAGAGTCCAGGGGAGGAGGATGCACTGAGTGCCGCTGTGAGCCCCGGCAGCGTCCTGCTGTCCCCAGCCATGACATGGACACAGCTCGAAGCTGCGGCATGGGGAGCGGCTGAGCCAGGGTGAGGCGACCCTTGCAGGGAGGAAAAGGAGATGCGAGCCGAGGGGGCTGTTCCATGTGTCCGTGCACATGGTGGAGCAGAAGGCTGCTGGCAGCGGCTCCAGAGCCAGGATGAGGGTGGTGGATTGTGCTGGGTGGGCTGTGGGATTTGTGCTGTGTAATGCTTGTTCATTTAGTGTTGCTCTCCCTACAAACCCCTGCCTCTTCCCTGATTTGCTGGAGCGGGGAAGTAGCAGTGGCGCTCTCCAGGTGCCTGGACTGTCCTCTTGCTGCTGACAGGACAGTCAGCAAAGGCTGGGCTTTGTGGGGTGGCACATGGCAGGACCTGGAACTTCACCAAGCTGGTTTTCCTAAGCCCAGCAGGGTCTGAAGTGGAGCATTAATTAACCCTTTCTGCACAGTGATTAAAACACTGAGAAATCTCGGTTTGAAATGAACTGTAACAGGGTCACTTTTTCACTCACTGTCTCTGGCATTGCTTTGGAGATCTGGATGTTACAGAGAGATCTGTAACAATTGTCTTGGATGTATTTTGGCAAAGCATCACTGAGCTCATTTTCCTCCTTTATTCCTGTTTGGGAATCCTAGGATCCTTGATTTGCAGCAAGCTGAGGCAGGAAATATGATCTTTATAAATATTTATGGCTGTCAGCCATTTTATAGTTCTGGATTACTCCTGGAAAAAAAATGTGAGGATGTTTTCTCATTATCATCTGTCAAATAAACAGGTGTGTGTGGCTGGAGACCTCAGGATTCTCCTTTGGGAATAGAAATCCTGGTGCTGTAGGATTTCAGGCTGGGCTGAATGGGGGATCCTGGAGAGCAGGATTGGTCTCCARACTGCACTTGCCTGGTCTGGAGTGTGCAAGTTGGGTCAACCCATCCCACCTGCCTGGGTGATCCTGGGGCTGTGGGTGGGAATGGGATGACGGGGCTGTGGGTGCAATGGGATCATGGGGGCTGTGGATAGGAATGGGATCACAGGGGCTGTGGGTGCAGTGGGATCACAGGGGCTGTGGGTGCAATGGGATCATGGGGCTGTGGGTGCAATAGGATCACAGGGGCTGTGGGTGCAGTGGCTGTGCCTGGGGGACTGTGGTGCGATGGGATCACAGGGGCTGTGGATGGGAATGGAATCATGGGGCTGTGGGTGCAATAGGATCACAGGGGCTGTGGGTGCGGTGGCTGTGCCCTCAGGGACTGTGGGTCCGATGGGATCACGGGAGCTGTGCCTTGGGGACTGTGGGTCCCATCGAGGTCCTGCTGTGTGTACCATGACATGCAGCCCCTCTGGCATTGCAGCTCTATGCTCACTTTGTGTTCTCAGGTTCTTGCTGCTTCATGGCAGCTTTGAGTTGGGAGAGCATTCCCAGAACAGCTCAAAGTCACTGGTCTGAGCAGTTATTCCGGGAGAGTGAGCATGGAATGCGGCTGATCTCATCTTCTTGCAGAAAATGCTTCTCAGGGTGTTCTATTAGCTTGGTTTAACTCTCCTTTATTAATACTTTTCTTTAGGACAGCTGTATCTGTTATCTTTAGGAGAGATTGGGGTAGATAGGCTAAACCAAAAAGGAATGGCTTGACAGAGAGCCTGCTGTCTGCAGCACAGAGACAGGAATGGTTGGGATACTCTGGGAGAGTGGGCCATTCCTGGGAACAAACCCAACTCCTCAGGCTGGCTGCCTGGCTGGGGCTGGCTGTGGATTTTTCCAGGTAGATTCAGTGTTGTCCTCGGCATTTGTGGGCTTGGTGTATCTTGTCACGCCGTGGGGCCACCTCATTCCTAGGGATGTTGCTGCTGTGAGAGATGCTCCCTCTGCTCCCCTCTGTCCTTGTGTGGGGCACAGAGTGGAGGTGAAGGCCTGGATGGGTGGTGCCTTCTCCAGAATGCTGTCACCCCCTTCCATCCCCAGATTTATATTCCAGCATTTGCAGGGAGCAAGGGTGTTAAAAATTCACTATAGCGTGAGAGGGGACCGTGGGACTGGGAACTGGGAACTGGACACTGGGTGAATGAGCTGGTGCCCATGGTGAGAACTGGATTACTGGTGGACTGGGGTGGCCCAGGTGGGCATCGGGATCTCCTGTGTTCTGAGACACACAGGATCCTCAGAGCCCAGRGCCACCACAGAGCTGGATCAAACCCTGCTGAGCTCTTGGGCTCCGTGTCTGTGGGCTTTGCTGTGGAGACCTGAGGCTCTGGGCTGCGGGTGACACTTGTTCAGGTGGCTGGGATGAGGCCTCTGTTCCCTGGGTACCTGTGCCAGATAACTCTGATGTCCATGGAGCAGCACCCCCCAGGTGGCAGGAGGAGTTCAGGCACTGCAGTGTTCCACAGGCTCCACCTGCTCATGTTGATATCAGGATGTTTTATTCAAGGAGTTTCTGAACCATCAGATTTACAGAACAGCTCCTAGGATTTCTGGTCAGGATATTGGAGTGGGGAAGTCTCTGGAAGCCTTGATGCCAATTTTATATTTCCAAGCTCTTAGCCTCAAAAATGCTGCTAAGCCTCGTGGAAAATGTGCCCCATTTTCCTCCCAGTGCAGTCAGGGCTCATAGCCCATGCACTCAGCATTTGGAAGAGCTCTGGAGAACTCCACCTTTTTTTTGTCCCAAGTGAAGCTAGGAGCTGTTTTAAGTGGGTTATTTTGTGGTGGTTGTCAGTTTTGTACGTGACTCATCTTGTTTTCCTGCAGCTTTGGCAATCTGGGAGATGGGCAAAAAGAAGCTCTTTTTGCTTCCTGCTTTGGATGATGGGGCAGAGGGCAGCTCTTTGAATTCCTTATTTTTCCCATTTGGAGACACCTCTGCCCCTGTGATATTTGCAAGCTAAACATGCTGAAATATCAACCATTATCCTTCTGCCTGGGAATTTTAACCCCTCTCTTCCCCCCACCTTTCAGTTTTCACTGGATTTTGGTTTTTGCTCTTCTGGTTTTCCCTCTGGATGTCTGGAAACACTCAGTATCTTCCAGAAYCAGGATTGTGGGAATGTAAACCCATGCTAAGCATAGTTTTCAATGGCCTGGAGAAGGTTAAACAGGAGGCCCAGTGGTTTGGCCAAGTTTTCCCCTGAGGGAGGCTACAAGTCCCAGTTTGGTGTTTTCCCAAGCCCCCATTTGGTCCCACTTTCTGCTTTCCAGGCCCCTCTGGGTGCTTTGCTTTCCCTGTTTCCCTGCTCCCATCCATGCCTTCCTGCTCATCCTGCTCTCATCCTTGCCATATCCACCTGGGATACCGTTCAGCTCTCTGGGGAGTCCTAAATATTCCTTTTCTCTTCTCCCTCTCCCCTCTGCTTGCCTCAAATGGCAAAATATTCTCATGGCAAGTCCTGGATTTAGGGAAAAGTCAACATCTAGGTGCTTGTCGGGATTTGCTTTGCTGTGAACCGTTGTTTCCAGTAGCAACCCCATCTCCAGGRTATGTGCTGGCAATGGGAAGGGTGTACCTGGCACAGATCACCTGGSAAGGTGTGCCAGTTGTATTCAGCTTGGGGAACACCTCAGTAGCTCTTTTGTTTCCACTGAAATCTGTGGATTTCCTCCTAAATGAGTTCTGTTTTTCTATAAAAAAGGGAAAAACTAAGAAATGCTCATTTTCCCCCCACCAGGCTTTTCTTCCTATAATGGAGGAGGGATGAACGGCACAAGCACCATGATGGATTTCCTGGAGGAGCCTCTTCCTGGTGTGGGCACYTACGAAGATTTTAACACGATAGACTGGGTGCGAGAGAAGTCCAGGGACCGGGACAGACACAGGGAGGTAAAAATTCCTACTTCTTGTTGGCTTCGAGTGCTGCATCATTAGCATGTGAATCTTGCTGGTGTAGGGAGGCACTTTCTGGACAAACCTGGGATGGAGGGATTGCCCTTAGGATGGGAGCTGAGAGTTTAGGTTGAGGAAAAGGAGCACTAAACCTAACATGCTGCAGTTTGTTGGTTGCTACTTCTCTKCTGAAGGCTTTGATTTGTTTAAAACGGAGGATTTGGAGCCCAAACCAGCGTGGTTTTCTGCTCTCACAGTTGCACTGGTGAATGGTGCTCTTTCTATTGGCATTTTTTTGTTTGAGAAGACTGAGTGYAATTCTTCCCTAATTCCTTCCCAGGACTTCACCACTCTGCAATTAAAGGAATCTGCTCAGAAAGCAATGGGGGCTTTAGCTGAAATACCCATGTCCCCAGCCCGCTCCTACCTTGCTGGCACTCTTGGAGGGTGATGACTGAATTCAACTTGTCTATTTGTTTGCCAAAATATTCTTTGATTTTTTTTCCTGAGCCTTACAAAACAACTTGTGTTGTAACAGAGCCTGAACAGAGTACAGACCCTGCTCAGTGTGCACAAATACAAGAAATAAATATAATGCCCAAATCTGGGGARTGCAGACCCAGCCAAGGGGCTCCATGTCCCTGCTGCCTACTTCCCCAAAACTTCCTATCTGTGGGGTTACAGTCCAGACCCCAAAGCCTTGTCATGGGTGTGTCTCCAGGCATAGGTGAGGGGACAGAGATARTGCCATCAGCCTAGGACAGGMCGAGCTGTTTCCTGTCTGCAGAGGTCAGAGAAACAGGGAATGGTTTGGATTGGGAGGAACTTTAAAGCTCATCCCATTCCACCCCCTGCCAYGGGCAGGARTACCTTACACTAGACCAGTTGGCTCTGAGCSCYGTCCAWCCTGGCCTTGAACAGGGATGGGGCAGCCACAGCTTCTCTGGGCACCCTGTGTCCGGGCCCCCCCACCCTCACAGGGAGCAATTCCTTCCCAAAGACCTGTCTATCCCTGCCCTYTGGCAGTGGGAAGCCATTCCCCTTGTCCTGTCACTCCAGGGCCTTGTCCAAAGTCCCTCTCCAGCTCTCTCAGAGCCCGTTTAGGCCCTGGAAGGGGCTTTAAGGTCTCCCTGGATCCTTCTCTTCTCCAGGCTGGACACCCCAGCCTGTCTCCAYAGGAAAAATAAATCAGGTGAAGACAGAATTTAGGACTGTCCAAAGAGGTGTAGGATTGTTCCAGTGAAAAGAAATTCAAAGGAAGCAGTTTAGACACCCCGACCAAGCTGTCTGGGATTCAGTATCTGGGATCAGTGTTGCATTTGGAAGACAAAAACACAGAGAAAAACCTAACAGTCAACCAGGCAGAAAGGATTCTTACTGCATGTATTCCTCAKTTAGTGGGTGTTAGCTGTGCCCATCAATGTGCCTTTTTATCTGGGGATAATGGTGGAGAGCTGGAATGTTTCCCTTGGGAGAGGCAGCTGGACACACAATGGCTGTTCTGTCACCCTTTGTCTGCCTGTCAGGAGCAGTGAGACTGACAGGCCTCAGCCGTCCGGGAGCCTCTGAGACAGGGCTGAGTCCCCGTTCCCAGTACCACCAGTGCCCGTTCCCCAGCTGGACCATTCCTCTGTTCTGGCATTAAACCTGCGAGCCCCTCGTGTCTGTATCCTTGGGACTCTGGCACAGGGTGCCCAGAGAAGCTGGGACTGCCTCATCAGTGGAAGTGTTCTAGGACAGGTTGGACAGGGCTTGGAGCAACCTGGGATAGTGGAAGGTGTCCCTGCCCATGACAGAGGCTGGAACTGGATGATCTTTAAGGTCCCTTCCCACCCARCCTATTCTGGGATTCCATTCATGATGCACTCTCTTCCACCTCCCAACCAGAGCTGCATTTACTGCACCAGCCAGGTGCTTTTTATCTCCCCCACCAAAGCAGAGTGACAGTGTCAGCAAATAGTTTAAGAGCATTTAGGCTCTTAAAGAGCAGTGGATCAGAGTCCTCATGGATTTGTGGGTTTTTTTTTTGCAAACCCTTTCCCAGATCACCAACAGAAGCAAGGAGTCCACCTGGGCMCTGCTGCACAGTGTGAGTGATGCCTTTTCTGGCTGGTTGCTGATGCTCCTCATTGGGCTGCTGGCAGGTGAGAGCAAACCTCCAGGTAAAACTTTGGTAATTTTTACTCCAGGTAAAAATTCCTGCACTGCAGCATGGGGATCCATTCCTACACAAACCTGGGGCAGCAGGATTTTGGGGTGAGGACTTGTGCTGACATCGAGGGCTCTGCTGCTGCCTTGTAATCCATGTGAAATTATCTTTAAGTGCTTTGAGGCTGTGTTTGTGCAAAACCAAAATACAAAACAGAGGCTGAGAGGTGTCCTAGGTACTGCTCTGGGTCTGCTGCTGATACAGAGCTCTGAAATAAATAAAAAACGTTCATTAAAGCAGAGCTGATCAAAATGCTGAGAATGCCTGTGCCGAAYGCTCCTCATGGGCACTGAAGGGGTTAATGCCAGGGGCTGCCAGCAAGAGTTTCTTATTTTTTTGGGTTTTATCTTCTACACTGAGATACAAAAATTGAGAGGTGTTTCTTGGAATCAGAGGTYTTTCAGAATTCAGCTGTCTGAGGCCTTTTAAATTGCTTAGAAACAAAC
Organism: Malurus melanocephalus; assembly: GCF_030028575.1. Taxonomy (NCBI): domain Eukaryota; kingdom Metazoa; phylum Chordata; class Aves; order Passeriformes; family Maluridae; genus Malurus; species Malurus melanocephalus. Next base: position 353,355 of record NW_026623469.1, on the reverse strand, counting down.
TTTGGCCCCAGGGCAGCAGCAGTAAATCACTTGGATACAAAATCTCCCTGATAGGAAGCAGCAAGCATCTGTCACGAGGTATGGAGTGAAATCTTCTGTTAATGTTTACCCAGGAAGGCTGCTGGCCAGTTGGTCATTAACTGGTGGGTTTGCTGAATGTTTATTGCAGCCTCTGGAGCTTGTGCTGCTGCTTGCTCCTATGGATCAGAGATCCCTGGTTTCTGCCTTGGTGTGGGGGTTTTGGGATTGGATGAGTTATTAACAAAAATGACTTGAAGATTCCTCTTAAAACCTGAATTCCCTTCTGTGCTGGCTCTCCTTGCCTTGTTTTACTTGGCACAGTTGTAACTTTCCTCTCCTTTATTTTTCTTTTTTTAAATTGGGGTTGGAAATGTTTTCTCCAAATTCAGAGTTATTCCTGTCACAGTGTCAGTGTTGTTGGTGCAGCTCCTGGATCCTGGTGACACATTTTGTCTGAGTCCCCTAGAAATGTGGGACATCCCTCTCTGCCCTCCAACTGCTGCTGTGCTGTATTTAACAGTTATTGAGRAGATTTAATTACTGGTGATGCAAGGGGGGTTTGAACACAGTCAGCGTTTGAAATATTATCAGCCATGCTCTGTTTCCTGACCTACTCTTTTCAATAGATTGAAATTATCCAGAATTAGGCAAATCCTCTCRTTTAGCTCTCCATAGAATCCAAGTGAGTTGTAGGCAGAAATATCAGCACTGCTCTGTGTGGTGGTAGGTGAGTCAGAAATTGGTGGTGCAGACTGTGACCTTCAGGTGTTTGAGTCTGCACGAGGTGCTCATTGAATTATTKGGGTTTTTTCCTTTAAACCAGGATCCTTGGCAGGTCTGATTGACATCTCTGCCCACTGGATGACAGATCTGAAGGAAGGGGTGTGTTTGGCAGGGTTCTGGTTCAACCACGAGCACTGCTGCTGGAAGTCCAACACCACCTTCACCGACAGGGACAAGTGTCCTGAGTGGAAGAGCTGGTCCCAGCTGATCCTCGGCCATGGAGAGGTGATGTGTGCCTGCAGCTGCTTTTGCTGCCAAATCCTCTGTTTACCCAGCCCMTATCATCCCTGGAATGACCTGGATGCAGGTGCCAGGAGTCCAAGTTCTGGGTGGTTTAGTGTTCATCATTGGGGTTTTAAAGAGGTGTCAATAAACAAATTATTTGGGTGTTGTCCTTGGAGGGGGTGTGGGGAAGCAAACACTGCCCCATTTACAGGTGCAGTGTGTCACTGGTGTGTCCAGGATGTGCTGCTTGCAGGRTATTTTGCCCATGAACATTTTGGGGGAATGCCATGAGCTCCAGTGCTGTGTTTGGGACAGCTCTCTCCAGTGGAGCAGCTGCCTGACCAGGTCAACACTGAGCCAGTACCCATCTGTGGTTGAACTGGATGATCTTACMGCTCTTTTCCAACCTAAATGATTCCATAACTCTAGTCCTGTACCTTGGCTGCTGTTTATTTAATGGATTTTGCCGATGGGATTGGTAACCCAGCAAATGTAACTTATCCCTGAACCCTCAGACTTGGGGGAGGTCTCACCATCTCTGGCTGATAACTCTGTGGGATGATTTGCTGATTCCATGTGCTCACTTCAGTGCCCAGGTTTGATGTGGGCTCAGTTGAAACCATCTGATTGTGGCAATTTTCTCTGTGTTTCAGGGGGCGTTTGCATATATCCTCAACTACTTCATGTACGTTATCTGGGCCTTGATGTTCTCCCTCCTTGCTGTGCTCCTTGTGAAGGGCTTTGCTCCCTATGCCTGTGGCTCAGGGATCCCAGAGGTGAGCGGGAACAAGAATGGGTGGTTTTTCAGGTGAGATAGGGATCCACCATCCAAGATTTACACATACATGCTATGGAATAATTTCTTCCACTTCAGATGATCACTTAATACATGGGTGTTTTTCCAAGCTGTTCCTGAAACATATCTAATACTAAGGTCTCCATGCAGTCCCTTTAAAAATTAGATGTTTTGGCATTACTGCAGGAGGTGCTGCCTAGCTGTTTCTCCAGCAGGGATGGTGGCCCCGTAGGAAGGACTCAGATGGTTGGTTCTGCCTTTGCATGGAGAGATATTTTTATGGACTCTCTCGTTTTTGATAGTTCAGAGGGATTCTGAAAGCTGTAGGGAAGGGCAGGATTTGGAACATCCAGTAAATCAGGAGCTCTGACCATGGCTTGAATGAAAGCCTGTAGAGCTTTGTGTGCTTGACTTCCAGATCAAAACTATCTTAAGTGGTTTCATCATTAGAGGCTACCTGGGCAAGTGGACGCTGGTCATCAAAACCATCACCCTCGTGCTGGCCGTGTCCTCGGGGCTGAGCCTGGGCAAGGAGGGGCCCCTGGTCCACGTCGCCTGCTGCTGTGGGAACATCCTGTGCCACCTCTTCACCAAGTACCGCAAGAATGAGGCCAAGCGCAGGGAGGTGCGTGGGGACAACAGCCTGGGGAGGTTGTGTGGGGCCGTGGTTCTGGAGCTGAGGTAAATGGGTCTGTTTTGGGGTAAGTGGGTCTGTTCTGGGGTAAATGGGTCTGTTTCAGCATGTTCTCAGTGTGCCAGTATTGGCCTGTTTACCTTCTGCTGAACCAAACCTGACAGGATTTTCTGGGTGGGCTGGCAGGATTTGCCCAGCTGGCAGTGCTGGGACARGGGGCAGTGTGAGATAGGAAAACATGGGCTTTTCTGGGAGGTGCAATTACTGCCAGCATTGGGTTGTGCTGAAACTTTGCCCGAGGTCAAATCTTCTGAAACAGAAGAGAAAGTGGCCAGCGATGCCACTTGTGCTGGTTTGGTGCTGGGGCTGTTGACATGCTAATGCTAATTTGGAGCTCTCCCAATTCCACCTTTTCTTTGCTGTCTTAAAGCTGGTCAGATGTGGCTGACTGTGAGGGAGATAAACATWGTACAAATTTAAGTGAAGATAAACCATAAAAAGGGGGATGTTTGGGAGGGATGAGAAGTCTGAGTGCCTCTGTCTGTCCCTCAGGTGCTGTCAGCAGCTGCTGCTGCCGGTGTGTCCGTGGCTTTCGGAGCTCCCATTGGAGGAGTCCTCTTCAGCCTGGAGGAGGTAACCTTGGAATGCTGCTTTAGTGCAGAACTGACTCTGTGGGTTAAAAACACAGCCCTCCCCTGCCTCTGGGGTGTCAAGGAGAGCTCTGGAATACTCTGTGTACCAGGCCAGTCTAAAGGCTAATTGAAGGTTCTGATAATTCTTGGGAATACTGGAGGATTTATTTTGGAGGAAGTCTGTCTGTGGCTGTGCCATAAGACTGTTGGATTCCTCTGCTCTGTTCGTGCCCAGTTCTGCTGACTTCTCACAGCCACAGCTCTGGTTTTCATATGGATTTCCAGGCTCACTGAAGTCGGAAAATCCCTCCAGGTTCATTGAGCCCAACCTGTGMCCAATCCCCACCCTGCCCAGAGCACTCAGTGCCACGTCCAGGCGTTCCTTAGATGCCACCAGGGATGGGCACTCCACCACCTCCCTGGGCAGCCCYTTCCAATGCCTAACCACCCTTTCAGTGAAGAAATTCCTCCTGATGTCCACYCTGAAYGTCCCCTGGCACAGCTTGAGGCCATTTTCCCTTGTGCTCTCTCCTGATACTTATGTCCCAGGGTACCTGAGAACAAACTTCTCTGGTTTATCAACCCCCTTTTCTTCCCAAGGACCACCTAATCCCTAATCTCGTGATCCAGATACGAAAGGATCATTGCTGCTTAGCTCAGGGGAGGACCAGGATGGATTTTACAGGAGGGCTGGGATGGATTTGCTCAGCTGAGCAATGGTTGGTGGCAGTGATGGCAGGTGCTGCTGTTTGACACTTTGGACCTTGCAGAGCCCACATATTGTCAGAATTCACCTCATGGCTGATATGTAATAGCTTTTATTACCTGAGTGAGTTGCTTCAGGGATCACAGAGGGCATGTGCTGCAGTGGAAGTGTGCAGGCCAGGGCCCGTCCCACTCACTGCAATGCTCATTGAACTGGAGCTCCAAACAGAGCCTGGAGAGCCGGAAATGAGCCAGTGCCCATGGATCTCTGTTCTGGCTTTACCCCCCACAGTGGGGCTGTGCTCATTGTTCAAGTGGCCCAATGTGCTTTGTTCTCCCCTTTAGGTGAGTTACTACTTCCCTCTGAAGACCCTCTGGCGCTCCTTCTTCGCCGCGCTGGTCGCTGCCTTCACCCTGCGCTCCATCAACCCCTTCGGCAACAGCCGCCTCGTGCTCTTCTACGTAGAGTTTCACATGCCTTGGCATCTGCTGGAGCTGGTGCCCTTCATCCTGCTGGGAATATTCGGGGGACTCTGGGGAGCTTTCTTCATCCGCAGCAACATTGCCTGGTGCAGGCGGCGCAAGACAACGCGGCTGGGCAAGTACCCGGTGCTGGAGGTGATCGTGGTGACAGCCATCACAGCCGTCCTGGCCTTCCCCAACGAGTACACCAGGATGAGCACCAGCGAGCTCATCTCGGAGCTCTTCAACGACTGCGGCATTTTGGACTCGTCCAAGCTCTGCGAGTACGTGAATGATTTCAACAGCACCAAGGGGGATGACCTGCCCGACCGCGCCGCTGGCCCCGGAGTCTACACGGCCATGTGGCAGCTGGCWTTGGCCCTCATCATGAAGGTCTTCATCACCATCTTCACCTTTGGCATGAAGGTGAGGATTGTAAATGAGCTCATGTTCTTCCCACACTCTGCAGGACCCTTAGGGTTTTATTTCCTCCCTAACCAGACATGTCCCCCCAAGCTCTGTCAAAAGGGGACTGACCTCAGTTGTTTGTCCTGCTGCTCGTACCTGAGGGCAGTAGAAATCTTCCAGCCTGAGTATGGGCACSAAATGCAATCACAAAACTGGTGCCTCAGGGCTCCACAATCCATTTTCCAGACACAGAATGCTCCTAAATTGTCCTGCCTCAATCCTTTTCGATAAATATGTGATTTGGATGCAAATGCTAATTGCAAAGCAATCARTGTCTTAATTTGTAAATGCTTGATTGGAGCTGTTCCTTGCTCAGATGATTTGGAAGTCATTTGGTGCAGCCTCTGGAGCTGCAGATGTAGTTCCCAGGTGTGAGCTTTCCTGCAGTGGATGGAGCTGAGCATCTTCCCCTGCCCCCAGTCCTTGAGTGCTCTGTCCAAAATCGTGACCACACTGCAGAGATTTGACATCACTATTGCCCTGAGATGTCACTGACCGTCCAACGCAGCCATGGGATCTGTGAGAGAGAGACACCACATGTGACAAAGCTGCATGGCCAAGGAGAAGGAGAAGGGGAAGGGGGATTCCCTGCCTTCAAACAACGGGAGCTTTTGGAATATGCTGACAGTGGCTTTGCTGGGTGTCCCTTTGCTATGTGTGCTGATTCTSTGTCATGGTGGAGTTTGAATTTCTCCCAGGGAAGGATGACTCCACTGCCAGTGTTTGAAGGCAGCAGAGTGGGGAAATCCCATGCCTACAAATGAACATGTGCTGGGGTGGTTGGAAAGGTGTGGGAGAGTGTGAGCAGTGTGAGCTTGGTTATGTTCCCTTCTGAGAGGAGCTTGTTCTGTTCCRCACCAGCCTCTGCTCAGAATGGAGGCAATTCAGACTCTTGCAGAGACCTCAGAGCACGAGGGTGCAGGAAGGGCAGAGGGACAGAGCAAGGCATCCTGGCCATGTTGGACAGGGCTTGGAGCAGCCTGGCCCAGTGGAAAGTGTCCCTGCCCATGCAGGGCGTGGAACTGGATGAGCTGGAGGGTCCCTTCCAACACAAACCATTCTGKGATTCCATGATCCTCTACAGTTTTTATGTCCCTGCTCACTGCAGGGGGGTTGGACCAGATGATCAATGTCCCTTCCAGCTCATCTCCAGCAAAGCCTCTGACTCCCTCTCATGTGAGGCTTGACCACTCSTCAGTGCAGCCCTGGGGTTCTGGTGCTCACTGCCCCGTGTTCCTACAGGTGCCCTCGGGGCTCTTCATCCCCAGCATGGCCGTCGGGGCCATCGCGGGCCGGCTGCTCGGTGTGGCCGTGGAGCAGTTGGCCTTCTACCACCACGACTGGGCCATCTTCTCTGGTTGGTGCAGCCAGGGGGCCGATTGCATCACGCCAGGCCTCTATGCCATGGTGGGCGCTGCTGCCTGTCTGGGTAAGCTGGGGCTCCTCAGGCCASGCTGGGCTTGGGGCTCGACTGGCTGTGTGGAGAGGGGGAGGGTGGGGGAGTGGTGGACTCGGTGATCTTAGAGGTGTTTCCCAGCCTTAATCATTGAATCACAGAATGGTGTGATGGTCTTGTTCCACCCCATAGTGATTCTTTGATTGAAGAGCTGGGGTTGTGGCCAGCTCTTGTGGCCTGGTTRTGTCACCTCCAGAACCCCAGAAAATGCTGTAATAGAACATGCCATGTGCTCCTCATCCTGATTATGTTCTTTTGCCAGCCCCAACCTGGTGCTGGGCACAGCAGGCTGCAGGGAAGACCCTGATTGGGAGAACAGTGCCAGAACAGTTGAAGCTGCCCAGGGACTTTAATTTTCCTGTGGGGTTTTAATAATTTTACTTCCTGTTCTGACCTTAAGTCTTGTGATGCAATTCTGCTTTTAAGTGCTCTGTTTTTTGGTAACACTTCTTCCTCTTGGCTGAGTTTGAGAGACTGGATGCATGTGACTGAACGTCACTTTCCAATTCCCGGTCTCCTCCTCTATGGAATAATATGTTTAACTCCTAAGGGACTACTTTATCAGGTGAAACTCTCCTCTAAAAACATGCCACCAAACCCCATCTTCGTCCTTTATAGAGGGGATACACCTTGTTTGAATAACCAAGTCCAGTGGAAGGTGTCTTTTGCCTGTGGCAGAGGTTGGAATGAGATGGATCGAAGGTTCCTTCAAATCCCTTTTGGGACTATTTGCATGTAACTGATGGSAGATAAATACACTTTGACTTCTTTAATGGTTCTGTTTGTTGCTGGGCAGTACTGAACGGTCTGTGCCCCTTTAGGGAATGGGTGTTGGAGCAAAACTCCTGTGAAATGTTTGGGAGTAGCTTTGGGACTTGAATCTCAAAAGCTTAATTAAAACATGCCAGGACAAAASCAGGCGAGACTTTGAAGCTCCTTCCCAAGGCCCAGTGCTCTGGCAGGGACAGAGGTTTCAGTGCTGTTCTGGTCATGTTTGGCACTGCTGAAGGTGGCCCTGGAGCCCAGTAGYAGCAGCCCTCCTCTCAAGGCAGGGGCCTGGTGTGACACAAATCCCCAGTCCCCTGTGTGAGCCACATGTGCTGTGCTTGCAGGGGGGGTGACSCGCATGACTGTGTCGCTGGTGGTCATCATGTTCGAGCTCACCGGGGGGCTGGAGTACATCGTGCCCCTGATGGCAGCGGCCATGACCAGCAAGTGGGTGGCCGATGCCATCGGCCGGGAGGGCATTTACGACGCCCACATCCGCCTGAACGGSTACCCGTTCCTGGAAGCCAAGGAGGAGTTCTCGCACAAGACACGGGCCATGGATGTGATGCGACCGCGCAAGAATGACCCTCCCCTGACAGTCATTACGCAGGACAGCATGACCGTGGAGGACGTGGAGACCATCATCACCAAAACCACCTACAGTGGCTACCCCGTGGTGGTCTCCCGGGCGTCCCAGCGCCTGGTTGGGTTTGTCCTCAGGAGAGACCTCATCATTTCAATCGGTAAGAGGTGACTGCCCCGGTGAATGTCACTGACCTGAGATGCTCACCCAGCCCTGGGGCTGGTGGCTGGGCCAGCTGCTGCATCTCTGAGCAGCATGGGCTCTGCATGCACTGGATGTGGGGGACAGCATGGCTTGTCACAGGATCACGGGATCATTTAGGTTGGAAGARACCTCTGAGACCATCAAGTCCAACCTGTCAYTGATCCCCACCTTGTCACCCAGCCCAGAGCACTCAGTGCCACATCCAGGCCTGCCTTGGACACCTCCAGGGATGGGAACTCCAGACCTCCCTGGGCRGCCCCTTCCAATGTTAGCAAGCTTTCCTGTGAAGAAATTCCTCCTGATGTCCAACCTGAACCTCCCCTGGCACAGCTGGAGGCTGTGTCCTCTTGTCCTGTCACTCAGAATTCCACAGCTACATGACAAGAGGGTGTAGCAATATGGGGGTCAGTCAGCCTTTCCCCCTGAGCAGCTGGTTGTCCAATGCTGTTCGTGTGGCACTGCTGAATTTGGGAAGCTGAAGGCACATGAGGCTCCTTTCCTGCAGGAGCTTTGTGGGGCCCGGATGTGGAGAGTGTTCTGAACTGTTCATGTCTCAAATCTTACTGTGTTTCATTGAGGGAAAATACCTGGTTTGTCCCAGGACTGAATGTTGGGTTCCTGCTGGGGTGGATCAAGGGAGGTGATGCCACCCCTGTGCTCAGCCCTGGGAAGCACACCTGGAGTGCTGTGCCCATCTCTGGGCCCCTCAGGACAGGAGGGACATGCAACCACTGGAGCAGGGCCAGTCTGGGGAGCTGCTCAGCCTCCAGAGGAGCCCCAGCCCAGAGGGGCCCTCGGCCCTGGGTGTCCCTGGCTGTCCCTGGCTGTCCCTGTGTGCAGGGAGGGCTCCGAGCAGGGCCGGGCTCTGCTCTGGGGCTGGACCCAGCGATGGTACCTGAGGGACAGGGACCGAGCCCAGTGAGCTCCCCCTGCACAGGAGGCAGGACTTCTACCCCACCCTGGGCAGTGCCCAGCCCTGCCCAGATTGTCCAGAGAGGGGCTGGATTCTCCCTCACTGGAGAGGGTCCAGAAYTGCCTGGACACCATCCTGTGCAGGGAGGTGGGACCAGATCACCCACTGTGGTCCCTTCCAGCCTGACCCATTTTGTGGGGATTCTATGGGGTGGCAAACCTATAGACAGCCATACTGAGGTTAAGGTCACCCACCTCTTGTCCCTGCTGGCAGCCCCCTGCTCTGTCCCTTGTGCTCCTGCCTTGGAGGCTGGCTGGGGTGTGGAGCTGCAGGACATGGCAAACACTGTCCTGTATGCTCTGAATTWCCTTCAATGATGTGAGAACAGCTTTCCAGGGATTCCTGAAGAGTGATCCTGTCCCCAAGCTGTGCAARTGAGGAATGGGATGGGATTTGGGTTTTCATGGTCAAATATCCCAAATATTTTGTTATTCTGAATACCCAGCGTGGTGTTTGGGCTGCCAGACGTACCCCTCCCCAGGAAGTCTCAGAATGCTGATATCAGATGGCAGTGTGGCAGGTACCTACAGTACCTGTGTGTGCACTGCTGTGAAGGTCTGAGCAATGGCCAATACTTGTTTTCCATTCCTGACCYTACTGACGTCCATGGAGCCTGTGCCAGTTGTTAAGTGCTTAAAAATAGTCCTTTAACTGCTCTGCATGGGACCCAAATCAGTGACTCATGAAAGTACAAAGCATTTTATTTACCTGCTCTGAAAACTGGGGAGTTAWAAGTTCTCCAGAACTTGTATTTACCTGGCTAGAGCACAATGAAGTGCCAACTGCCTTGGCTTTGGGCAAGGCAGGTACTGATCCCACCCCTGCAGTGGAATTTTGGAGATCATGGAGGTTCTCCCAGATAAYGAGTGACAGGAYGAGAGGAAATAACCTGAAGTTGTGCTAGGKGAGGTTTAGGTTGGATATTGGTGAAAATTTTTTCATGGAAAGGGTTGTCCAGCTCTGGCACAGCTGYCCAGGGCAGTGGTGGAGTCCCCATCCCTGGAAGTGTTCAGGAAACAAGTGGAAAAGTGGATGTGTCACCTGAGAGTGTGGGTTAGTCRTGACCATGGTGGTGGTGCTGGTCMGTGGTKGRACTTGATGGTCTTGGAGGTCTTCCCCAATCTTAATGATTCCATGATTTCCATAGAAGAAAGACTGGAAACCCATCACACCCTCGCTGGGTGGGAACAGCTCTGRTGAAGGGAAGGAAAGGACTTTTAAAGATGTTAAATATGGGCAGAGGAAAGGAAATATTCTTCCATTTGGCAAGGGAAAGAGGAGTGCTGGTATTTAATCAAATACTTCTCCTTCCAGAAAATGCCCGGAAGAAGCAGGACGGGATCGTGAGCACCTCAGTTATTTGTTTCACTGACTACTGTCCCCCGCTGCCTCCGAGCTCGCCGTCTGTGCTGAAACTCAGGAGCATCCTGGACCTCAGTCCCTTCACAGTGACGGACGAAACGCCCATGGAGATTGTTGTGGACATATTCCGCAAGCTGGGACTGCGCCAGTGCCTGGTCACTCACAATGGGTGAGAGCCCTCGGGTCTGGGGTCAGAAGCTCCTCTGCTTCTAGGGCCAAGGGGACAGCTCTGGGCATCCATTCTGGGGCTGGATGCTGCCTGGAGAAAGGCAGTTGTGACAGCCCAGCTCCAGCTGAAGAGAAAGACAAGGGCTGGAAGGGGAAGGCTCGATGTGGGGATGGATCCTACAGATCAGTCCCCCTCCCAAATGTGGCCACGTGTGTCTTGAAAGTGATGGAATTTGTTTGGTGCCAGGCAGAGAAGTTTGAGCTGGGGAGAGATGAGGGCAAAGATAGAAACTGGGAAAGCTTTTACTGGAGCGTGGCTCCAGCAGGAATTCTGTCCTTGCCTTTGGAGCAGCCCCRTCAGCCCCCCAAGCTGCTCCATGTGCTCCATGCAGATGTCATTCCCAGCTCTCTCATGCCTTTGGGCAGCTGTTTAAAGCCCAGCTGCGAGTGGAGCAGCTTACGGAGCAGCAACAGCTACTGAGAGAGGTCCTTGCAGAGAGGGTGGGGATTAAGGATTATTTATTTCTTTAAATCCTTGTAGGCAGATGGGGATTGGATTCTGCCAGATAGCAAGGGGACAGGATAAGAGCAAATGGCCTCAAGCTGTGCCAGGGGAGGTTCAGGGTGGACACCAGGAGGAATTTACTCATGAAAAGGATGGTCAGTCATTGGAAAGGGGCTGCCCAGGGAAGTTTGGAGTCCACATTCCTGGAGATGTCCAAGGAATTCCTGGATGTGGCACTGAGTGTTCTGGACTGGAGACAAAGTAGGGATTGGGCAATGGTTGGACTTGGTGATCCTGGAGGGATTTTCCAATCTTAATCCTGTGATTTTGTGATAAATAATTGTCTTTTGGTTCCAATCTCTTTACCTTTTTAGTGTAAAGTACTGATGGAGTGTCAGCTGTGGGGCCTGTGAGTGTCAGACTTCACAGAATCCCAGACTGGTTTGGGTTGGGAGGATCTTAAAGCTCATCCAATCCCCACCCCCTGCCTTGGCAGGGACACCTCCCACTGTCCCAGGCTGCTCCCAGCCCCAATGTCCAGCCTGGCCTTGGACACTGCCAGGGATCCAGGGGCAGCCACAGCTTCTCTGGACACCCTGTGCCAGTGTTTTTACCACCCTCAGAGAATGTAATACTTTCTGTGGGGTGTTGCTTTGAATCCCATAAGACTTCAGCCCCTACAAGGGGCTCCATTGCCCCTGCCAGGGTCCCTTTTGGGAGTGTGAGTACATTAAAAATGTKTTTCATTTTTCAGGAAGCTGCTGGGGATCATTACCAAAAAGGATGTACTAAAGCACATTGCACAGATGGCCAACCAGGACCCCAATTCCATCCTCTTCAACTAGAGGCAGACTGTAGGGACTATGTGTCCCACACACCTGGAATTTTCTAACCCATCCTGGATAGACTTTCCTATTTTTATTGAGACCATGGAAATGTTTCCAGTGTTTTCCTCCATGGAGCTGAAGAAGGTATTGTTTTTTTTCTACCAGATAACCAATTGCACTACGGAATCTGTGGAACATGATCTTCTTTTTAGAAGAGAAAAAAGACTTTATTTACRTTGCTTTTGTGAAGTTGCATTGGAAAGATTCCATGAAGGAGTAAAAGCAAAATGTTAGAGAATTGTATTTCCTCCTGTTCTTTTGTTGGAACTGCTGTTATGAACCTGGGGAGGAAAAGCCAAGGTGTTTGTGCTCTTCAGAGGTGTGGAAGGAGCAGGATGGTTTTGCACACAGCGTTCAGGTGGTGGCAGAGGGTGAGCTGAGCTCAGGATGGTCAATTCCCAGTTGGCCCCTTGGGAAAAATCACAACCTTGTGAAGCCAAAATAGGGGAGAGAAAAATAACATTTGGCTGGCTGAGGCTGCCCGGCTGAAAGAAGGAAAAAAGCCCAAAACCCAAACCAACCCCCACAGCTCAGATCTCTTTAAAATTTGGCCCAGTTTCTGACTGGGAAGATGCTGGTTTTGATTAATTAGTTAATGTATTAATTACTCTGCTGCTGCATTGTCAGAAGAACCCCAAGGAGGAGGCAGCAAGAGTTCACAGGTGTCTTCCCATCCTGCTCCCTTTCTTAGATTCATGCCCAAGGATTTCTTCTCCTTGATTTCCCTTGAGCATGACACTTAAAATCCCAGAATTGTACCTTCCTGCCCATCCCCAAAACCCTGAAATGGTGTTTGACCCAGCACAGGTGGCCTCCTCCTCTTGCTGTCCCCCTGGAGAGCCTGTGCCTGGGACATTGACACGATGGTGTTCCCAGCTCCCCCTGATCCCAGCCGGAGGATTCCCAGCATGGCACTGCTCCAGGTTTCCTTTGGCCAACAACTATGCAAGAAACCCTTCCCACGCAGCCCAACTCAGTCCCTGTCCCAGCACTGACCAAATGATGCTCCTGTTAATAAAACTCTGCCCCTTTACTGGAGTCTGGGAGGCTTCTGGATGCTGTGGGAGGCTGATGCTGTTCATCCTGGCTTCAGCTGTTTATGGTCCTTGGTAAACCTGTTCRTAGGGAGTGGGGACTTACGCCTGGACTTGGCTGGGTCCAACTCAGAATCTCTCCGATACAAATTCCTTGTCTTTCCAAGGAGCAAAAGCCAGATTCTTGATCTTCCAAAGCCATCCAGGAGCCAGTCCCTGCTCTGCTGCTTCCACCTGATGTCTCAATCCTTGTACAGCTCAAAGCTGCTTCAGCCCGAGATGTCATCGATGAATCCAGTTTCTTGTGCTTGGAAAATAAAAGCCTGGACTGGTCTGTGATGGTTTTGTGCAGCAGATCGTTGGAATTCTTTGTGTGCTGCCTCAGCCCTGGCCAGCAGCAGCAGCATTGCCTTTAAATGCCTTTTTTTTTGTTTTGTTTGGAGGGCAGATGGATGCTCTGGGGATCTGGGGCTGAGTCCAGGGAAGAAGCTGCCTTCTCCCAGTCCCCTTGGAGCTCCTTCCTGGGAATACCTGTTTTGTACATGCTGGCTTCTCTTCCCCGTGGCACACCTAGGATACCAGAAACACAAAGCTTTTCTGTTTTCTCCTCAACTTACCATACTCAGGAAGGTCCCAGCTTGAGAAATTTGATCCTGCTTCAGTTAGATCCATGATCCATGAGTGATTCCTCTCCTTGTGGGAAGGCTGCAGCAGCCCAGTGCGAAGGTAAGGTGCCAAAAGGGAAATTGATGTGCAGGGTTATCCCAGATGGAACGCCCCAGCTGGCTTGTGGCTAATCCCAGCTGCTCCTGGGGAAGCAGGAGGGCAGGGAGCAGCTGTCAGAGGGAATTGCAGCTGCTCTGCTGCTTGGGAATGGGAGCTCAGGGCAGGAAACATCTGCCCAGCAGCTCCTGGCTCTGCGGCAGCTGGTGCTGGGTCTAGCCAATGGATTGTTTTTCAGTGGGAGAAGTGTCCTGGGGTGCTGTCCGGAGAAAGTCCAGTCTGGGAGGGTGAGAGTGAGGAAGGGAGGAGAAACACAAGCAGGGCTGGGCTTTAGGGAGGCTCTGTTTGGGTGCAGGTGGGATTCTGAGTCCTCACAATGCCAAACGAAATGTGAAAATGGGGGAGTAGAAGAGGAACATTGCAATGGTCCAGGGCCTTTCCAGGCCTCTTGCTGGGCAGATCCCTCCCTCCCGCATCTTTTGAATGTGCTCATTGACCTGCTTTGMCAGCTGGAGGTCTAGAACACATGGGTGAGGTGGGAATGGACTTTGGAGCAGGGCTTTGGAGCTGCTCTGTCTGCAGCAGCCTCCTCACCCGCTTATCCCACAAAAATGGGGTCTGTGCCTGGAAAATCCTCAGTCCAGCTCCAGGCCTGTTTCTAAGCCATAGTTTCTGTGCAGTGAAACCTGTAGCAAAATGACCTGATTCCTGTTGCTGAGTTGGTTCATCGTGGTGCAGGATACGAGGGACATGTGGGACTGCTGCAGGGACGGATGGGTCACTCCAYCCTAGGGTTGGTGCTTCCCTCACCTGTTGAGCTGTGCTCAGGAGAAGCTCCTGGCTGTTCCCTTCTGCTTTCATTGAATTTCTTTAATTCCTGCAAGTTCAGCACCTTTTGGCTCCACACTGCCAGTGGGCAGGGACAGATGGGATATTGGGGAGAAATTCTTGGCTATGAGGGTGGGGAGGCTCTGGAACAGGGTGCCCAGAGAAGCTGTGGCTGCCCCTGGATCCCTGGCAGTGTCCAAGGCCAGATTGGACCCTGGAGCTTGGAGCATCCTGGGACGATGGAAGGTGTCCCTGCCATGGCATGGGGTGGGATGGGATGGACTTTAAAGWACTTCCAAACCAAAYCATTCTGTGATTCATCGAAACCTCTGTGCAGGGGAGGGAGTGAACTCTGGGTTTTTACTGGGAGCACTTTCTGCAGTGTCCCAACTCCACAGGGCTGTGTGGAAGAGGTTCCCCTTCCCCAGGGCACTTCCAGCTCCTGAGAAAGGCTTTACCCTGTCTAGTTCTTGCTCATCCATTGCTTTACTTAAGGAGGAGGAGCCGTGTGATTCCCTTCAGCAGAGATGGGGATGCAGGACAGAGCTGGAGACATCATCCCCTGGATGATCTTCCCCGTGTTACCCGGGAGGACCTGGCGGGTTGCAGTATCCTATTTATGGCCTTTGATTTTGGGGACCTGTCAGGGGCTGTGGGAAGCTGGAAGGGCGGGATGAGAGTGGGGGGAGCCACCTTTGGCCTCCCAGTGAGCTGATTCCATGGTTCTGTGGAATAATGCAGGGGTTTGAACTGGACACAAAATGAGGAATTTTATTTAAAAGTGGAATTGTTTTTTCCTGGTCTCCAGCTTGGGAAGAACGCGGGGGCAATAAAGGGAAAAAGTGCGTTTGAGCCGTGCAAGAGGGCTGTGAGCCTGGCTAGAGCTGGCTCTGCACTTCTGTGGTGCGAAGCTGGAGCTGGGGCTGTGTCCGACAGGGAGCAGGGGGATATGGTCACTGCTTCCCTAAACACTGGGGCTGCTGCTGGGAGCCACAGGCTGTGCGGGGAAATGAAATTCGCACTGCAAAGGGAGAGAAATTCCCTTCTTTAATCTGGCGTTTCAGTGGGGTCTCGGGAGAGGGGCCGGGAGCAGCACGGCTGGGATGGGATGGGATTAAATAGCCTTTAAAGGTCCTTCCGACCCAAACCATCTGTGATTCCACCATGGATGAGCTGAGCGTCCTGYCTGCAGCAGCACTGGGTTCCCTCTACTTGCTCACAGCGCCCCACATTAATGTTTTCCCGAGGTTTTTGAGGAGCCTCCCGCAGCTCCGCGAATCCTTCGTGCTGTAGGAAAGAGGTTTCTGTTTTGTTTCCCTCTTTTCCAGGCTGAATTGCTGCCTGGGGGAGCGGCGGCTGGGGAGGTGCCCCGGGGCAAAGCGAGGGGCGCTGCTGGGGTTACAGCCCGCTGCCTCTCTTTGTGTGCTTTATTTACAATGTCCGAGGAATGATTTCCTGCCGCGGTGACGTGGATTTCGGCGTGGATTTCCTCTCCCCACTGTGAACTCGGGCCGGGCTGGGGACTTGAAAGTAAAACGAGGTTTTGTCTGGAGGGGAGGGAAACTTGGAGGTAGCGAYGAGCTGGTTCACAAAGAACAAATGGGGAAAAAAAGAGCCTTCGGCACCAGATGTATTCAGAGACAAAGGCTTGGGTCGTGAACGCCCTGGGCTGGGCCATGTCTGTGCTGAGGTCAAAGCAGCTCCTCGGCWGTGGAGATAAGAGGGTCCTTTGGCAGCGGCTGCAGGAAGCACTTTGTGTCTGGGCTGAATGCACACGGAAGCCGTGGGAAATCAGGTCAGCATGGAGATGGCATTGGTGCTGCAGTCACTCCCTACCTCCCGGGCTGGGCTACAGCAGGAGCGAATCATCCTGGGATGGGATGGGWTGGGTGGGAAAGGACCTTAAAGCCCCTCCAGTGCCACCCCTGCCATGGCAGGGACACCTCCCACTGTCCCAGGCTGCTCCCAGCCCCAATGTCCAGCCTGGCCTTGGGCACTGCCAGGGATCCAGGGGCAGCCACAGCTTCTCTGGGCACCCTGTGCCAGGGCCTGCCCACCCTCACAGGGAATTTCTCCCCAGTATCTCATCTGACTCTGTCCTCCTTCCGTTTGTGGCCGTTAAAGAAGAGCCAGGCAGTTTCAGAGTTGTCACTGTAGGGTGGTGCTGCCTGGGGAGCTGGAGCTCTCAGGTTTGGGGGATTCTGSTGTTTTTTCCTGTGCCTCTCCCCAGCCTGGGGGAGGTGCTGGCAGAGCAGGCACGGGGAAAAGTATCCCTGGAGCGTGTGGGATGATGCACCCTGCCTTTGGCACTGGAAAGACAAACTGCTCCTCCCTGGGGGATGGGTTGGGTCTCTGCACCGACGCTTGGCCCCGCTCCTCTTCCCCCCAGGCCCCTGTTCCCTGGGCACACGAGGCTCACCTGGACCTGCCCTCAGCTGCAGGGAGGGATCCGGTTGGGATCCATGGGAAGAGCACAGCTCTGCTGGAGCAGAAGCAGCTTCCTGAATATTCCTTTACTGGTGGGTCTTGGAGCATCTTACAAAGCCTAATGTCCACCAGGATCTTGTATAGTGGGGAAACTGAGGCACRGAGGCTTCARTTTGAGCACGTGTGGGCAGGGTCCTTGCCAGCTCCATCTGCTCCCTCAGCCCTGGCAGCTGTGGTCAGCACATCCCAATTGCCCCATCAAACCCCCTGAATCAAGGACTCCCCCTATGCTAAAAAAGCCTCTTTGCAGTGTCTCTTGTGTCTCCACCACTGCTCTCCCTCTCTGTGAAGGACCTGGGGCAAAGCRGGCTTTGCTCTCCTGTGTGACTTTAAAAACAGCCCAAACAAATTGGATTTTGGGAAGGATGTGTCTGGATCAGCTGTGTCCTTTATGTGTGGGGATACAAAGTTGTTTTAGTGACCACTGACTTCACTTGCTAGTAGGAGCTGCAGTGAACCCGTCAGCAATACTCATGCCAAAATAGCGAGATKTAATTTTTAATAAACAATTTTGAGAATAAAAAGCTGTATGAGAAATCTTCAATACTTTGYTCCCCTTGTGCAGCAGATTTTGTTTCCTCGCTCGGAGAGAAGTGTTGTGTCCTCATCCAGGTCTTTCCACACTTTGTTCCTCTCCCCTGGAGCAAGTCCTGGGACGGACAGTGCAGGCACAGGTGCCTGGGGTGGTTTTTAGAGGCTGGGTTCTCCTGCTGCTGGGTTCTCCTGCTGCTGGGTTCTCCTGCTGGTAGCCAACCCCCTTGTCCAGGTGGGAGCACGGCCCTGGCCAGGCTCAGGGTGTCCAGCCCCTCTCCTGGAAGCACCAGGACAGGGAGCACGCTGGCAGAGGCACAGGGGCCTGGGGGGCTGAGGCTGTTTAGGATAACTGGTGCCAGTCCCTCACAGTGAGGAGTTCCAGGACTGCTTGGCTCTCCCCAGACAGGGTGAGGCTGCTCTTTGCCCTGATGCTGCTGGAGTTCTCCTTCTCCCGTCCACCCACCCACGAGCCCTCTCCTTTCCAGAAAGGCAGGGTGGCCCTTTTCCCACTGGCTCCAAGCCCAGCTCTCCCTGCTCACGCACACTGAGCTGCTTTCCCTGCTTCCTCCGTGGCAAGCGCAGCCTCCTGCCACTTCCATCAGCCATGTCCACTTCAAACTCCCTTTCAGAGGAAATCTTGGAGCCACCTGCGGCATTTCCTGTGACCCTGGCTTGGCTGGTTCAGCTCTGCTCTCCGATGGCTGCTGCCAGAGGCAGGATAAGCTTGGAGCTGCCTGGGGCTGTTTGGGACCAGAGATGTCAAGAGCCCTGCTGTAGTCACCACGATAGCTGGGACAGCAGAAGGTGGGATGAGAGGTGGAGGAGAAGGGATGGTTTGAGAGTGGAGGGGTTTGTAGTGTCTTGTTTGCTTTGGGTGAGAGCCCAATGTGCTCCAGGGCCAAGTGCTGCAGAGCCAAGGCTCAGCTCAGCTCCCCACATCCCTCCATGGGCAATGGGAGAGTGAGACCCTRCAGCCCTGCCAGCGGGGGATCAGCCCTGTGCCCCCTTTGGARGCTGCAGGAGGGTGCTCTCAGGCTTTGGATGAGATTTGGGAGGTTCTGGGAGAATCCTCCTTTGTGTTTGGGGCTAGTCCAGGTGTTAGTGTGCAGGTGCCAGGGTGGCAYTGTGCTCTGTGGGGGTCGGATCAGCCCCCTGGATCAGGAGCCCACAAGAGACGGGGCTGGAGAGTGGGAATGGCCAGACCCGGGGGTATGGGGGGATGTGGGCTCAGCCCCCAGCCTTTGCCAAGGGTGTGGAGGGCCAGCAGTCAGGCCTGGAAGCTGTGGCAGGGATGGCAGGAGTGAGGAGCAGCCCCTGGGGTCTGGCTGTGCCCTAGGCTGGGGCTGGCAGTCCTGAACTCAGAGAGGAGGAGCAGCAGGGTCCCCTGGGATCCCCTGGGAGCTGGTGGGTGCAGGGGAGCCCGAGGAGCAGGGCCAGGCTCAGGTCCTGGGGGTTCCTGCAGGAGCTGTCCCAYGGGAGAGGAAGGCACGGGGTGGAGAAGCAGGGACACCTTCCCTTGGGACTCGCCCAGCGGTGCGTGGGGGCAGCAGCTGTGCAGCCCTTGGAGGTGCTGGGGGTGCAAGATGAGCAGGAGTCTTTGCTGGACTCTGGAGCTCTGGGGCACCCCAACTGTSCCAGGCTGTGTCCTGTGTGCCAAGGGGCCAAACTTGTGCTGGGTACAGACTTTATTCCATCCTCAAGGGAGCCCCACTACCGCTCTGCCTGTGAATACCCAGAAAAGGGTATAGAAAAGGGGGCTGTGCCCAGCCCCCGGGCCCGTGGGCACAGCTGGGCCCCACTCTGCCCTGCCTGAACCCACCTTTGGCCTCTGGGGTGGCCTCTGTCACCCCGGGGTTGGTTTGGTCCCTCCAAGTCCTGCTGGTGACTGCTGGGCTCACCTGGAGCTGGAATCCCACAGGGATTGCCGGGCTGGAGGTGTGAGGAGGTGGGGACTGCGCTGTCCATGAGRGCTGAGGGGACAGAATCCCCGCGGCCAGAGGTGCCTGGTCAGTGGCCATGCTGAGCCCCTGGCCTGCCTCAGCCTGGCTCGGTCACCACGTGCCCCAGTGCCACGTGCCAGGTGTGGTGCCGGGATGGCGGCTGCTCCGGTGTCACGGTCCTGCCCTTTGGCCTCCCTGCAACCATTGCTGACATCGCCCCAGGCTTCTGATCCAAACTGAAACTCCTTCCTTCCCCTCCAGAGGCTGACACTGCAYCTGCCCCATCCCTGTGAGCTCTGCCCCRGAGGTGTCCCAGGGGTGCTTCCAGYYCTGAGACCCTGGCACCCACACCCCTGCCCAAAGTAGGGTCAGTCTCATAGGGGTCACCCTGCCACAGGGACACTTTGTCTTGCAGTGACAGGTGTGGCCCTGGTGCCTCTCCTGCTGCAGGGAGCCATTGGGAGGTGATGTGTCACCAGGGCTGGGATGTCCCCTGCAGGTCCTTGGAGCCCCTTGTGGTTCACTGGCTTCCTCCCAGCTGGAGAATGGCACCGAGCCCAGCGAGTCCCTGCGGGCAGCCACCTTTGTGCCCTTCTTGGCTCATCCCGCACCGCGAGGGCCAACCCTGTGCCACCCTCAGGCCATYGGTTGCTGTCCAGGGGCCATTGGGAGCGGTGGGAGCGGAGGGGATGTCACAGGTCGAGCCGGAAGGCCCCGAAGTAACTGGCTGCTGCATCGTTGTAGTCGATGGCCAAGGAGGAGACGGAGACAAAGAGCTCATCGCCGGCCTTGAGCTCGAAGAGTCCGCCCTGGTAGAGCGCGTGGAGCCCGTAGTCGGCCTCGGGCGCCCAGCACTTGGTGCCCACGCCCTTGAGCAGCAGCACGGGCTGGCTGTGCGCCGGCTGCCACTGGATGCACTGCACGAGCTGCGGGCCCGAGTCGCGSGCGCCGGCGCCGCGGTAGCGGAAGTAGATCTGCGAGTACACGTAGTACTTGCCCGGCTGCTCGACGCGCAGCCGCCCGGCCCGGTACGTCATGTTGTGCACGTGCGAGTGCAGGCTGCCGTGCCCCCAGTGCGTGATGGCGTGGCGGCATGACTGGGACAGGTTCCCGAAGCGCTGGGAGCTCCCTGTGGGAAGGAAGGGGCGCTGAGGGAGTGGCCGCTCGGGGCAGCTCAAGGAGGAGGTGGCTCTGACTCCTTCCAGCCATCCAGCCTGGAGCAGTGGAGAAGGGGTCTAGGAGCGAACAAGAGAGCCCTCTCCCCATCAGCCACCCCACACCTTCTCCATCCTGGGTCCCCTGCCCTTTTGGGAAGGGCTCTGCCCTGTTCCCATCCCAGAGAGCCCCCAGTGCCTAGAGGGGTTCCCCGACTCACCATCCTGRGCCAGGTTCTGTGGGCGAAGGGCGAGGTGTGCTGAGGGCTTCCCGGCTGCTTTGGGAGGCAGCTGCCCCTCCGAGGTGTTGAAGTATCTGCGCCAGGCCTCTGCAGGAAAGGGACACGGTGTCAGGACAGAGCTGGGGACATCCGGCCCTGTGCCAGTGCAGCTGGGAAATGCCCCACTGACCCACCCAAGAGAAAGGTTACTGAAGGATGAAAATGTCTCGTCAATCATCAACCAACCCCTGTGTGCTGTGCCATGGCCCTGGCTCCCTGGACTCCGGATAAATGGACATGGCTGTCCCCACAGCCCATTCCTGGAATGTGGGCCTGTCATTGCCAGTGGGACAATCCTGGCTCTGCCCTCTCCTGCCCCAGCTCACAGTAGCGGAGTTTGCCCTGGGAGTGACCTGCCCTCCCACCTCCCTCTGGCCTCCCGTGGGTCACTGCCACCATAGGTCACTGCCACCGTGGGTCACGGCTCCTGCGGGTCAGCTCTGGCTGCAGCCCTGGAGCCAGGCCAGGAGGGACTCACTCACCCTTCACAGCGCTCCTGCGGATGATGTTCTCTGTCACCTGCGCCACAGAGAAGAGAAAGCCCCTGGGTAAAGGTGACACAGGCATTCCCCACGCCCCAGCTCCTCCTCCAAGCCTCCATCACCTTCTCTGTTACGCTGTCTCTGGACTCCACCAGCTCCTCGCTCCCACTCCCACCTGAAACAACTCTGGCCACTCCCCGCTCCCACTGCTCTGGTGAGGTGGATGGGCACACTCAGGCAGGGGGACAGCCAGGAGCTCTCCCATCCTCCTCTTGGCTCACCGTGGCCACATAGGCTTTGATGGTGCTGGCCAGCTTGAGACAGCCCTGGCTGCTGCTCAGCTCCTCCAGGCTGGAGCCCTCGGGCTGCTGATTGAGCATCTGCAGACAGCGCAGCTCCTCCACACTGCCCGGAGCCTGGGATTTCAGCTGGGATGGAAACAAAGCGGGATGTCAGACTGGGACAGATGGGGGAGCAGCCAGGATCTCGGTGGGGTGCAGGCATGGGGCAGCCACTTCCAGCCTGGCCGCTCCAGCATCAGGGGTGCTCAGAGAATGACCCTGACCCTTGACCCTGGAGCTGGTAGTGGAAYATGCAGCACCACTGGCTGTGTCCCCTGTGTGGGATGGAGGGWGAGGGCAGTAAGAGGCTTGGGGTGKATCCAARTTCAGTTACAAATCTGTTTTTTGTGAATTGAACATGTTAAATTTCATCCCGTCCTCCCAGGATGCTTGGGAGATCATCCCAGTGCTTTGGGAAGCACGCCAGCCCTTCATGGAGTTCCAGCACCAAGTGGGAGCAAAAGGAAGAGGCAGGACTCAAGGACATTTACAAACCACAGAGCACCAAGGAAAGAACCCAAAATTCCCATTATCCATCTCCTTTACCTCTTCCTCCCTGTCCCGGGGATAATGAGACTCCTCCAGCTGCAGGAGGTGCTCACTGCTCCGGGGCAGGAGCTGCTGCCGGGGACTGGACGTGCCCAGGCAGCCAGGGCCACTCTTCTGCTGTTTCCCGAGCTCAGCTAGGATTGCAGAACAAGCTCTGGCACAGCTCAGCCCTTCAGCTGCTGAGCCTAGACCCCAAACTGTGCTGGAGCAGCCCGGGCAGAGTGTGGGCACTTCCCTGTGCTGGGGAGTATCCTCTCCTCGGGCCTGTCCCAGGGCTGTCCTGGCGCTGTGCCAGCTCCACTCTGGCCATGTTATGGTGATCTTTATCCCTGACCACACACTACACTGTGCTGCTGTCCAGGGAAACTGAGGCACAGATGGGATGGCTGACCTGAAATTGGTTTGCCAGGAGCTGGGAATGAACACACTGGCACCTTGGCCAGCTTACCTCTATCACCTGGGTGGTTCCCAGGTCCCAGGACAGACCCAGGAGTCATTGGGTGGCCACGTGGTCACCTGGGGCTTGGCCATCTCCAGCACCTCATGTGCCCCCCACATCCTGGTTGCTCTGAGCCCACTCAGCCCCGCTGCCCACCACAGCTGTGGGCACCTGCTGCCTCCCACCACAATGTGCTTACGTTTGGGATCTCTATCCCATCTGTACATGGATATGCTTCTGCATTGATGGGATATTGGGATTGAAACAGCCTCTAGACCTGCAGA